>NC_045444.1:3330379-3394738 GCF_002776525.5 Piliocolobus tephrosceles | reverse complement strand
GTGATAGTGAGTGAATGAGTTATCACGAGATCTGGTTGTTTAAGAGTGTGTAGCAACTCCCCCCTTTCTTGGCAAGTTCCCTCACCCAAGTGCCTCAGTTTCTTCATCTGTAAAATGGGAATAACATTCCTTGCCTGGTGCCCCTGGCAGAGTATGGCTGGTACTAGTTTCCCCCTCAAATCCATTCTCCCATCTTCCTCAGTAAGGATGTCTGCTTTTTGGCTGGGCACATGCCACTCCAATGAGCACTACATTCCCCAGCCTCCCATATAGCAAGGAGAGTCCAGGTGACTATGTTCCAGTCAATAGGAAAAAAGCAGAGGTGGTGTGTCCATCTTCCTCGAAGAGAGGTGTGCCGTTTTCTCCCATTCCTTCAGCCTGTGGCTGGCAGGAATACTGTCATAGTGGCTGGAGCTCCAGCAGCCATTTTAGACTGTGCCATGACCTGGCAAATAGAAGGTTCACCTGGCAAACAAACACGGCATCAGAAGGCTTCCCTGACATTGTAAAACCTATTACCTTTAGACCAGGGTTTCCCAACCTGAGTCCTATTGACACTGTGGGCTGGATAATTCTTTGTTGTGGGGGCTGTTCTACGCATTGCAGGACGATGTTGAGCAGCATCCCTGGCCTCCACCCACTATACACCAATAGCACTCCCACCCACCAGATTGCCATTGTCCTCTGGGAGCAAAACCGCCTCTGGTTGAGAAACTGCTGCTCTGGGACAAATTGCATCCAATAAGAATATAATGCAAGTGGTTGCACACAGTGGCTCATGCCTGTAATCCCAGCACTTTGGTAGGCTGTGGCGGGAGGATCACCTGAGGTCAGGAGTTCGAGACCAGCCTGGCCAACATGGCAAAACCCCATCTCTACTAAAAATGCAAAAAAAATTAGTGGGGTGTGGTGGTGGGCACCTGTAATCCTAGCTACTCAAGAAGCTGAGGCAGGAGAATCGCTTGAACCCAGGAGGTGGAGGTTGCAGTGAGCCGAGATTGTGCCATTGTACTCCAGTCTGGGTGATAAGAGAGAAACTCTGTCTCAAAAAAAAAAAAAAAAAAAAGAAAAGAAAAGAGGAAAAGAATACAATGCAAGCCACATATACTAGCCATGTATGTAAATGTTTAAAAAGTAAAAATAAGCCGGGCGCGATGGCTCACACTTGTAATCTCAGCACTTTGGGAGGCCGAGGTGGGTGGATGACCTGAGGTCAGGAGTTCGAGACCAGCCTCGCCAACATGGTGAAACCCTGTCTCTATTAAAAATACAAAAATAAGCCGGGTGTGGTGGCAGGGCACCTGTAATCCCAGCTACTTGGGAGGCTAAGGCAGGGAGAATTGCTTGAACTCAGGAGGCGGAGGTTGCGGAGAGCCGAGATTGCACCATTGCACTCCAGCCTGGGCGACAGAGCAAGACACTGTCTCAAAAACAAAACAAAACAAAAACAACCAAAAATAAACAGGTAAAATTAATTTTCATAATAATATTGTATTTAACCAAATATATTCACATTGTTATTTACTATATGATCGGTATAAGAATTACTGAGGGGCTAGGTTACATTCTTTTTTCATATACAGGTTTTACATTTCAAGCACATCTCGATGCAGACCAGCCAGATCTCAAGTGCTCAAAAGCCGTATGTGCCAAGTGGGTACCCTAGCAGGTGACATGAACTCTAGACTTCTGGTACTTGAGGGAGAAATAAGCCTCTATCTCTTCTAAGGCACTTCATTTTGGGGTTTCTGTTACTTACGGAGAATGTAATCCTTACCAGCACACAGGGTTTTTGATGAACCACATGCTGTTGGACACTCAAGAAGAAATTAAAGCAAGACTGCTGACCCAGGGCTGAAAAGCAAAGTGCCTTAGAGAAGCCAGATGAGCCTGCCCTGTATACTCCGTCACTGTCTCGGTGCTCCCAACAACTCCATCAGGGAGGCATCATCATCTTCATTCCGTAAACAAAGATTCCGAGCTTGGAGAGCGTGGTAGGTGCTGTCATGTCCAGCCAAGGTGTCCCCTCTCCAGCCACGGCACTCAGGCCCCTGCTGCAGGGAGCCTTGGCAGGTGGTAACCCTGATAGGTCCCCCTCCAGGACTCAACTCAGCCGCTTTGCTCAAAGTGATATCCCTTCCCCAGGGTAACCATATCTGTCCATGACTGGTCAAGGTGATGTATAAAGGCTTGAACCCCTGACCAAATTCTGGACAACTTGGAGTGCCAGCCTGGCCCCGGAGCTTACATAGGATCCACCGAGGCCACACAGCTTAACTCTGTCCTCTGCTCACTGCTTCTCTCATTCACAGCTGCTGATCCCAAGATAAACTGTGATAAACATGTGTGCACTCGCTTTCCCTCTGGCTAAATCCCACCCTCTACCTTGGCCATCCTTCAACTTCTATTCATGCCTCAAAACCATCGGCCTGGCGCGGTGGCTCATGCCTGAAATCCCAGCACTTGGGAGGCCGAGGCGGGTGGATCACCTGAGGTTGGGAGTTCAAGACCAGCCTGACCAACATGGAGAAACCCTGTCTCTACTAAAAATACAAAATTAGCTGGGCATGGTTGCACATGCCTGTAATCTCAGCTACTAGGGAGGCTGAGGTAGGAGAATCGCTTGAACCTGGGAGGCAGAGGTTGCAGTCAGCCGAAATCACACCATTGCACTCCAGCCTGGGCAACAAGAGCGAAACTCCGTCTCCAAAACAACAACAACAACAACAACAACAACAACAACAACAACAAACCATCTTCCCAGACGTGAAGCCCGCAGTCTTCATCGTGACAACTTCCGAGAGCAGCTGGGAATCCCTTGTGGAGCTGCTAAGGGGGTGACTCCTGAGTACTCAGCAGGCCCCTTTCTGCTGTCTCTGCAGGAACCCTGGGGTGATCCTGGGAGTAGAGGACATCTGGTCACAGCACCTTTGCCTAGTGTGGGGTGAAGAAAGGAATGCTGGGCCTTAACACAGGAATGGATGAGAGCCAGAGTATGATTGCTGAATTTACAGGCCTGGCCTCAGATCCCAGCTGTGGCAGTCGGCCTCCCAAGCCCGTTTCATCAATCGGAAGGTCAGATGATGTTTCTACTTCTCCGTGTCGGGAGATGACGGCGCATGGCTCCGGGTCTGGTGCACAGTAAAAATCAATGTTCCCACCACATGGGAATTGTGAACATTCATAAAATAAAAAAGGAACTGGCAGGCGATCTCCTGCACATCTGCCTCCTCCTCCTCAGCAGACTGGAAGCCCCAGGGGTCCGGACTAGGCCTAATTGTGCCCTGTAACACCCAAGAGTCATGGGCAGAAATATGCACTTTTGTTCACACAGTGTGACTCAAATGCTAACTCTGTAGGCATTGCTGAATTCTACCCTCCCATAGCTAAAAGCCTACAAAGAGAGAGAAGGTAGGCAGTGACCCAAACTACACAGAGTCATACTTAGGTCATGAGAGCCATCATCCCTGAGAAGCTAAACTCACCTGAAGTAAGCTTGACCACAACCATGGAATGAAGCCGTATTATTCCCATAGCAAAACCCAGATCCAAAGGGCCCAGTGTATCATTTTTCCATTTGTATGAAACAAACCAGCCCACAACTTGGTGGTGTAAGGCCACAGCCATCCATTGGCTCACAAGCCTGCATTCTGGGCAGGGCTTGGGCGGGCAGGGCTTGCCTCAGTTCTGTGAGGTGTGGTTGGAGCCAATCCACTGGGGCATCTTAGATGGGCTCTGCTGGGTGGCTGGAGGGATTGGAGGCTGGCCAGGTCTCCCTCTCCAATAGGGCATTTGGATTCTACCTGGTGGCTCAGAGCTCCGGGAGAGTTAAGAGAAGCTGACTATCATGACCGTAATCCCAGCACTCTGGGAGGCTGAGATGGGTGGATCACCTGAAGGTCACGAGACCAGCCTGGCCAACATGGTGAAACCCCGTTTCTAATTAAAATACAAAAAATTAGCTGGGTGTGGTGGCAGGCACCTGTAATCCCAGCTACTCAGGAGGCTGAGGCAGGAATATCGCTTGAACCCAGGAGGCGGAGCTTGCAGTGAGCTGAGATCCTGCCATTGCACTCCAGCCTGGGCAATAAAAAACTTCATCTCAAAAAAAAAAAAAAAAAAAAAAAAAAGAGAAGCTGCCTAGGGCTAGGGGTCAGCCCAGAAGGGAACGGCATTACTTCCTCTGCATTCTATGGTTAAAGTAAGTCACAGGGTCAGCCCAGGCGCAAGGGGGAGGAGAGGGAAACAGACACCACCTCTGGATGGGAGAAGCAGCATGAGGTCAATTTACTCCACCAAAGGTCACATATTCAGATGGAGCTAAGTAGTAAACCCAGGTCTAAGCCATCTAATAATACTGACTGCCCTTCCTCCAGGCCTTTGCAGGAGCGTCTACTGTAGGGGAGACCTCCCTCCATCTCCACAGATTGGTTTCACTTCCACTCACCCATCCATCAGGAGACATCACTTCACCCTGGAGCCTCTTTGGAGCTCCAGAGTCGTCCTCTGTGTCCCCAGGGCAGCCTCCACGTCCCTGACCGCACTGTACCGTCACTGCTGCTTACCCATGGGCCTCTCCTGTTACAACTCAAGGACGAGTCCAGCAAAGGACATGTTTGTCCAGACCACCCTAGAGTGTCTCCCATTTAAACAATGGGTTTGGCATGGACCCTGATGGGGTGAGGTTTGTTGTGGGGGTTGGTGTTCAGGATGTTTCTTTGGAAGCTCCCATAAGAGTAACCCCTGGGCAAGGAATTGGAAGGAAGCAGGAAGGAGACCCTGAGCAGGACACAGGTCTTGTGACAGCTTCGACTGTCTTCATGGGGAGTCCTGGGGCTAAAATACCGCATCAGCACTGTCCCCAATCGGGCAGAGATGGCCAGGCTTTTATACTCCTGCTGGGACAGTCCCTGGGATGTGGGCTATCCCAGGAGGGACATGACAGAGGGTAAGGCTGCTCTCTGAGCAGGGGCAGTTAGTTCCTGGAGAAGCCGACGGCTGGGGGACTGTCTGCTGACAGCACCACCTGTAGCCGGGGAACTATTCCTATTCTCCTAACAGGGCAGAGCAGTGGGGAGGTGGCAGTCCTTGAGGGCTGCACAGAGGAAGTGGTTTGCCAGTTGTGACCTGTGGCTGGAGGGAGGGGGCAGGAACAGCAGAGGGAGGGAGGGTTTTACCCACATCCATGCTTGGGGAGCGGGGAGTTCTGGACCCAGGTCCCCAAGGGATGTCATTTGACTGCATTAATAATCAGGGACGGAATCCCCATCTCCTCTGTGCCAGGTGCTGTGCCATGTACTGGAGGACCAGGTAGCACCTGGATGTGGGTCAGGGCTCCATGGAACTCCACTCCCTCCTAATGGCCCTCCACGCCACCCCCTGACCCACTGTCTACACTGCTGCCAGACCGATCTTTCCAAAAGGCAAATCATACATGTGACTCCTCTGCTTAAAACACAGAATAAAATCCTAGCTCCTTGTCCTGGCCTGCCAGGCCCTCTGATCTTCCCCGCTCTCCTCACCTCACCTCCTAAGCTCTCCCCAGGACCAGCCATGCCAAGTAGGTCTTCCTCAAGGCTTTGGCAGTCACTGTTGCCAAGGGGGTGGGGAACTATGCTTGGAACTATTTTTCTCTAGGTGTTGTTCACAGAGAACTTCCTCTGCATCCATCAGGTCTCAGCTCAATGTCACCTCCTCCAGGAAGCCTTCTCTGATTACTCTTTTGGTGCATTCCTTTTTTTTATTTTCATGTTTACTCAACAAGTATTTATCTTAACTATGTCCCATGCACCCTTCTATGCAGTGCAGGTAACGGGGTGTTAAGAGAGCCAGGCCCTGTCCTCTTGGAGCTTACAGTCTAATGGGAAAGACAATCAGTACACAAGTAAAAATAAAAAATAAAAAAATGTCGGCCTGGCTCGGTGGCTCACGCCTGTAATCCCAGCACTTTGGGAGGCCGAGGTGGGCGGATCACCTGAGGTCAGGAGTTCGAGACCAGCCTGGCCAACATGGCGAAACCCCGTCCCCACTAACAATAAAAAAATTAGCCGGGCGTGATGGAGGGCGCTTGTAATCCCAGCTACTCGGGAGGCTGAAGCAGGAGAATTGCTTGAACCTGGGAGTGGAGGTTGCAGTGAGCCGCGAGATCGCGCCACTGCACTCCAGCCTGGGTGGCAGAGCGAGACCCTGTCTCAAAAAAAAGAAAAAAAAAAAAAAAAAAAGCCATGATTTCAGAGCGTGAGCAAGGAAAGGAGACAGAGAGAGCCTAGGCTGGAAATCTCGGAGCCGCTCTGGAGACTGGCCTTGGGCGTAGACTGGGGAGCAGAGGGCAGAGGGGCCGCGTGGCGCGGGTTGGGGTCGGCAAGGGTCACCTGAGCCACACAATGGGGGTTGGGGGAGAGCGCCCAGCCGGCCCTAGGTCCCTGTGGTCAGGTCGCCCCGGAGGCGCGCTCGTTCGCCGGAAAGGCACGCGCGCCTGTCTGCCAGGTGCGGCCGCCGCAGGGAGCCGCCCGCCCGGCCGAGGTTCCTCGGGGGCGGGTCCTGGGGCGGGACCGCCCCTGGGCCGCCCATAAATGCGCCCAGCCGGCCGGCACCGCGGGTTCGGAGCGCGAAGCAGTCGGTGGGAGCTCTGCGCGGCCCGCGTCTGTGCTCGCTGCCGCGCCCAGGTGGGCGC
The DNA here is from genome assembly GCF_002776525.5 of Piliocolobus tephrosceles. Taxonomy (NCBI): domain Eukaryota; kingdom Metazoa; phylum Chordata; class Mammalia; order Primates; family Cercopithecidae; genus Piliocolobus; species Piliocolobus tephrosceles. Next base: position 3,388,065 of record NC_045444.1, on the reverse strand, counting down.
GCTGGGAGCTCCAGCCATGCTCTTCTGGCACACGCAGCCCGAGCACTACAACCAGCACAACTCCGGCAGCTACCTGCGGTAAGGGCCGCACGCCGTCTCCGCGGGGCTCGGGCCAGGCGCCGTTGGACGTCCAGGGGCGGAGAGGGGGCGCCCCTGCTGGGCCCTGGCCTCCCCGCTGTCCGCCCTCTGGGGACTGAGAGACCCGCTCAGTGTCCCGCCTAGGGACTGACAGACGGACGGCCGGCGGGACCCGACGTGCGGAGGTGGGGGCCCTCCGGGGAGGCGGGCGCGCAGAGCCCTATGCCTGCGAGGGCTCCTCCCCGACGGCAGAGAGGGTGCAGGGCGCGCACCTGCCGGCCCGCCGCCTCCCCTGGCCCATCCGCCTCCCGCGGCCCTCCTCTCCCCGCGCGTATCGGAGAAGTAGAGGAAACTTCCTGCCAGCAGCCTGGTGCCTGGCCCGGGGAAGTTCGTCCCCTGCTCTTTGCCCGTCTCCGCCGGGGCCCCTCTCCCAGCCTCGCGCCCTCTGCAGTGCCTTTCGTCGGACCAGGTGCGGGCGGCGGCCGGGGGCGGCGCGCTCGGAGGGGCCGGCCGCCCCCTCCCCGCGATAGTCTTGCGCGTGATCGTCCGAGGCCCGCGTGGTTATTGCCCTTGATGGAAATCTTTCTTCTTCTGCAGGGATTTGAGTAGTGCCCTTCAGAGGGGAAAGTCAGTCCTGCGTGTTTTGCACGGTTCCCCACAACCCCCTCTTAGCAGTAGGACCCCGTGTGCTCTGTCTCCCGGAGGATTGTTTTTCCCTGTTCTGCCGCTGGCCGGGACTAATGGGCAGTCATTTCACTTTGTGAACTCGCCGGAACCAGCTTTAGCCTGTCCTTATTTCCATCCTAGTCACAGTTTATGAAATGTGCCTAATTTAACCCAAAAGGCATTTGATATGAGCTCAGGGAAAATGAATTATGAGGCTGAAGGAGTCACAGGCATTGACAGCCCCCATACCAGAGCTACATTTAGTGCTAGTTTTGGCCCCAAGAAGTTCCCACTTAGTTCTTAAAACGTTATTTGTAATTCCTGGCTGCTGGTAGGTATTTGCCCTCCCTGAAGACATCCCCTTTTCCTGGAGGCGGGGGAATGATTGGGTTTAGCGGATGTATCTGCTATTTTTATTCATGGGCCAAAGTAGTTGGAGATGGCAAAGGTCTAGAGCCTTAAAGGCTGGCTGCCACCCGGCAGACCACGGTGATGTCACCAGATGGAAGCTGCTCTGGGGGCTGTTGGAAGTCCAGGAGGAGATGTTAATCACCCACAGATTAAGTGTCCATTCACTTACAAGAAATGCTACAATGGAATACATTTTTACTGAAGTTTTAGTTGTAGCTTTGCCTGAATTTTAATTTGCAGCCATTAAGTATGTTGCCATATCTTAACAATGAGTTTGAAGGTGACCCTGAATTGAAGGTGAATGTACTTAAAACTTCTAGATACCTACAATGTCATCACCCCATTAGGGAACAGTTCTCCCTTGCCTGGGAGGTACAGTTCTGATATCTGCTACCGAAATGGCAATTTGTCCCGGGTAGCTCAGTTACGTTTTAGGATTTGGTGAAAGGAGGAGGGTGAGCACTGAGAGTGGGTGGTGCTGTAAAGCCCTATTGGCTTCTGGGGTCATCGGGGGACCGTGGATAAAGAAGTCCATGCTCTTTTTTTATTTCACTTCTTGGAAGCTGGGAGTTTTTCCCTCAGTGAGGGCCAAGGTGGGGGTTTGTGCATATGTCCTTGGTTCCCCTGACTCTAGAGGGAAGGTCTTGTCCTTTTCCTTGCGTTTTTTGTATTTTATTTTTGGTCATCTCCTCACTTGGCAGAACTTCTGCAAGCTGTCTGACCTCACCAAGGTAGAGGCCTTTACTCCCTTCCCTTTTTCTGTTTGATGTTCTCGTGACTTTTATTCCTTGGCAAATAAGGATGCCAGGCTTGAAACAAGTTACTGTTGAGCGATGGTTCTTAACTTCCTCCGCCCTCCCGCCCCTTTTTAAAAAATTTAAAGGCAGCAGTCCATGGATTATTAACCTGACATGGTCTGGGCAAACATGAAATTATGCAATCCGCGGTGTTCCTAGAGAACCACCCGGGCTGCGACTGTGCCCTGCCCTGACTAAAGGAAGACGCCCTGTGGGGGAAGCCGAGACGGCCTTACACCCTTATTTTTCAGTAGTGGATAGTGATGGGGGAGGCCCACACAGAGCAGGTTTTCCAGGTGTGTGCGCAATGCCAGGCTTTTTTTTTCTTCTGAAAATTGATTAGATGTTGATGGAGTGTGTGCTGGGTTTGTGTTGTAGAGACGCTGGTTTATGATGTGCGAGGAACAGATTGTACCAGTGACTCTGTTTACACAGACAAGTGGGGTCAGCTAATTGGATTCCTAGTCAGGGACCCACGAAGGGAAGAGGGTTATCAAGATAAGAGCATTGGTACTTTTTTGGCACCTGTTTCTGTGTTGCTCATAATTTAGAGGCCTTAAACAAGCCTTGCCTGCCTGTAGGTCATTCGTGTTCTCAAGGAATTCTTTGTCCTTTGTAAGGGCATTTTTAAAATGCTAGGTTTTTTGTTTCTTTTTCCTTTTTTTTTTTTTTTCTTTTAGAGATGGTGAGGTCTCACTATGTTGCCCAGACTGGTCTCAAACCCCTGGCTTCAAGCAGTCTTCTCACCTCAGCCTCGCAAAGTACTGGGATTTCAGGCATGGGCCACCGTGCCTGGCCTAAAAAATATATCCAGAAATAAGTTCCTCAGTAAGTCGCAGGACGATGACTTCATTTTTTTTTTTAATGTGGGGAGTTTTGTTAAGAAGTGGAGGAAAAGAAACTTACAGCAAGGATTTCAAGATTTCCCACTTGGATAAGAAAACGGACTGGGCCGGGCACGGTGGTTCACACCTGTAATCCCTGTAGTTTGGGAGGCCAAGGTGGGTGGATCACCTGAGGTCGGGAGTTCACGACCAGCCTGACCAACATGGTGAAACCCCATCTCTACTAAAAATACAAAAATTAGCCAGGCGTGGTGGCTCATGCCTGTAATCCCAGCTACTCGGGAGGCTGAGGCAGGAGAATCACTTGAACCTGGGAGGTGGAGGTTGCAGTGAGCCTAGATCGTGCCACTACACTCCAGCCTGGACAACAAGGGTGAAACTCCGTCCACCACCCCCTACCCTGCCGCCCAAAAAAAAAAAAAAAAAACAAAACCACACACACACAGACTTGAAGCCAAGGTCCTTCCTTCCTGTTTGCCTTTTGGACAGATTAGAATGACCCTGAAAACGGTGTCCAGTTGTCCTCTCTTTAGAAGGGATGGAGGAATGTCTCAACCTGGGTATTCAGGGAGGGAAGGAAGTGGTTTGTTCATTTGCATAGTTTACAGAACCTGGAGGACAGGGTTGTATTGCTGTGAGAAGTGGCCAGTTAATGGAATTGTTGATTAAAAAATAAAAATGTTTGTTTAGATTTTTATTCTAAAAGTGAACTCTTTTTTTTTTTTGGGACGGGAGTCTTGCTCTGTCGCCCAGGCTGGAGTGCAGTGGCGGGATCCCAGCTCACTGCAAGCTCCGCCTCCCGGGTTCCCGCCATTCTCCTGCCTCAGCCACCCGAGTAGCTGGGACTACAGGTGCCCGCCACCTCGCCTGGCTAGTTTTTTGTATTTTTTAGTAGAGACGAGGTTTCACCGTGTTAGCTAGGACGGTCTCGATCTCCTGACCTCGTGATCCACCCGTCTCGGCTTCCCAAAGTGCTGGGATTACAGGCTTGAGCCACCAAGCCCGGCCTAAAAGTGAAACCTTATGAGTGATCGCTTGTGGATAGAAACCAAATAAATGGAACTTTGCCCTTTTACCTCCTTGGTGGGCTGATTGAATCAGTGTTTTGGGCGGTCATTGAGTGAAATTAGAGTCATGAAGGAGTGGTTTCCTCTGTTTTAAAGCATCTGGAGTGTGCAAGGGTTGAAGGAGTGCAGCCAGCACCCTGCATGCGATGTGCGTGCTGTGTCGCCCTGGGCCCTGGTGGTCTGCGTCGTCTCTCAAGCTTTGCCCTGGCTCTGTGCAGGAGCCCCCTGGGGCTCTGTTCCTGACCTCTGCTTCCTGTGTGTTGCAGTGATGTGCTCGCTCTGCCCATCTTCAAGCAGGAGGAGCCCCAGCTGTCCCCTGAGAACGAGGCCCGCCTGCCACCCCTGCAGTACGTGTTGTGTGCTGCCACGTCCCCAGCCGTGAAGCTGCATGAAGAGACGCTGACCTACCTCAACCAAGGTAGTGGCCGGAGGCCCGGGCCAAGTGGAACCCAGAAGCAGTAGGGAGTTGATGTGAAAGGCCCACTTGGGCCTTGTGACTTTGTTACGGTGGGTGAGGTGGGGCTCGGGAAAGAGAACAGGTGCAGGTTCAGAATCCACTTCTCAGCTGCGTGACCCCTCCGGCCCCAGTGTCCTCATCTGAAAACTGGAAACATCAGATACCTTACGTGGGTAACAGGGTAGCACTCTGCATTCCTCCTAGAGCCCCTCCATGGAGCAGATGCTCAGAGACTGGTAGCATTACTACTGCCTCCCTTCCCTCCCCTCCCCTCCCCTCCGCTCCCCTCCCCTCCCCTTCCCTTTTTTTTGAGACGGGGTCTTGCTCTGTGGCCCAGGCTGGCATGAAGTGGCATGATCATGGCTCACTGCACCCTTGACCTCCTCAACCCAAGTGACCCTCCCACCTCAACCTCCCGAGTAGCTGGGATCACAGGTGTAGGCCACCATGCCCAGCTAATTTTTAAATTTTTTTGTAGAGCTTGGCGGGGGGTGGGGGGGGGTCTCACCATGTTGCCCAGGCTGGTCTCAAACTCCTGGGCTCAAGTGATCCACACCTGCCTGGGCCTCCCAAAGTGCTGGGATTATAGGCCTAAGCCACTGCGCCTGGACATGTTGTGACTGTTTATTGTGACCATGATCATGTCCTTTGAAGGCATAGACTGAGTACCATCAGCATCCCAGGTCCTGGAGCCGCACCTGGCAGTGGTAGGATGGCTGGCCTGTGTCCTACGCAGCACCGGAGCAGGGTTCCATCTGTGCTAGACAAAAGCCCTCTGTGGTGATGGAGACAAGTTCCCTCACCATGTCCTGAGAGAAACAGGCTTTGGAGTTTGAATTCCAACTCTGCACTTCCTAGCTCTGTGACTTGGAGATGCCTTTTCTTTTTCTCTGAGCCTCAGTGTTTTCATGGGTAAAACAAGAAGTATAATTTTGTGGAGTTAGAAGAACGAAGGTCTGTGAGGTGCCTGGAATGATAGTGGTTGTTCAGTTGCTGGTTCCCTTTTTCAGAACACGTGGGCAAGTGTCCTGATGGATGGTGTTTTTGTGATTCTATCATGATTATGAGTATGCGTTTTTTGCACTTTCCTTCTGGGTCATCTCATGACCACCCTGGCATCATGTGGATTTGTCACCTTCTACTTTATCTTTTATTGTGTGTGTGCCCCAGACATGAAACAGTTCTTGGCCACCCACCCAGGCATCCAGCAAGGACGAGCAAAGGACTGTGTGTCTGCTTTACCCCTGACTGGTATGATCCCCTCTACTTTCAATGGGCAGAGCAGGCAAGCAGAGGAACGCTGGTTTCTGTGGGGTCACAGGGAATTGCGGGGGAGCTGCAGTGTCGTAGCAATGTGTCTTACATGTGCAGCTTCCTCTCTGCGAACTTTGATTCCTCAATTTGGGGAGCCAGCCAGGGTGGAAGTCCAACGTGGTCATCAGGCTCTCTGCTAACTGCTGAACTTGCCAGCTTCTGGGCCAAGAAACTAGCTCAGAAGCAACAGCTGGCTCGGTCTGTCTCCCTCTGGGTAGAGGTAACCCCCTGTCATTGTGGAGGGGCCGCAGCGGAAGGTGATGCTTTATCCACAGGGGCAGCTCTGCTGGCCTCAGTTGGTCTTGCTCAGTTGAGCTCCCTCAGCTCTAGAGCTTCCTGCTCAGGCCCTGAGACCTGTGCACCATCTGCAGCGGACGGTGGCCGTGGTTGGTGGGTGGTGTGGCCAAGTGTGCGCATGTGCTGCTGTGTGGAAAGGTTTCTTCTATATGCCTTTCACTTTCATGGAGGGTCAAGTGCTACCAACTGGTTATACACCTTTGAGCACTTTCTTTCCTCTGTGGGCCTCTGGTTTTTTTTTTTTTTTTTTTTTTTGCTTAAATTTAGCAGGGAAAAATGAGATGTTTATAGCATCCATTGAGCTTTGATGTGGTTCTTCTTGTTGGCTACGTCCTGTGGTGCTGAGGAGTGGGTCCAAGGTCTGAGCTCTTGGTCCTGGACCAAGATATTGTGTGTCTGTCCATGCCCTGGTCCCTGCTCCAGTTGGTAAGGCCATTAGCTGAGTTCCTTACCTTTCCTCCACCCCTTCCAATTCCTTTATTTTGAGACCGAGTCTTGCTCTGTCTCCCAGGCTGGAGTGCGATGACACGATCTCAGCTCACTGCAACCTCCGCCTCCCCGATTCAAGTGATTCTCCTGCTTCAGCCTCCCAAGTAGCTGGGATTACAGGCATGCGCCACCACGCCTGGCTAATTTTTGTATTTTTAGTAGAGACGGGGTTTCACCATGTTGGCCAGGCTGGTTTCGAACTCCTGATCTCAGGTGATCCACCCGCCTCAGCCTCCCAAAATGCTGGGATTACAGGCATGAGAGCCACTGTGCCTGGCCTACTAGGTTTTTTTAAAAAGAGTTTTAAAAGTTGATCCTCACATAGATCAGTTAAAAGAGAGAAAAAGGAGTTACCCCTGTGGTCTCATCATCTTATGTTAATTTGGTATATTTAGATATTTTAAAAATTGTGTTTTGTAGGTTATTGAAATAATCTACTTTATAGAAAGTTTGAATAATTTGGAAAAGCAAAAGGAAGAAAATTGAAACAAAATTAAAATCCCCTCCAATTTCACCAGAAGCCACTGCTAACCTTATTTCTACATGTTTGTGTATGTATCTTTCTGTGATTATGCTACAGACTTTTATCCTTTTTTTCATTTACTATATTTGTCAGCCTTCTCATGTCATTGAAAATGATTTGAGGACTTCCATTTTTGTAATGACTGCATAGTATTACATTGTATATTTCTATGACTTTAACCTGTTTCCTTTTATGGCTACTTAGTTTCTAGTTAGAAATTAAATACTGCAATGATGAACAACATCCTTGTATATAAATCTTCCTGTGAAATGTTGATTATTTATGTATTTTGAAAATAAATACTTAAGAAGTAGAATTTCTGGATCAAAGGGTTTGAACATTGAGGCTTTTGATGCATATCGCTAAATTGCCTTCTCAGAAGAATGTACCAATTTATGTGCCAGCCAGCAGTATACATTTTATTGTCTCTTTTCCAATATTGGTTATTGTTTTTTGTCATCTGATTAGTGACACATGGAATGTAATACTAAACTAGCATTTCTTTTCTTTTTTGAGCTGGGGTCTGGCTTGGTTTCCCAGGCTGGACTCAAATTTCTGAGCTCAAGTCATCCTCCCTCCTCAGCTTCCTGAGTAGCTGGGATTAAAGGTGTGTACCACCACCACCCCTGGCCTTAAATTAGCATTTCGGTGATTGTTAATGCCGTCAGATATTTCGAAATACATTTATTTATCTTTTTAATTTGTTTATTATATTCCTGTCCTTTGCACATTTCTCTGTTTGGGTGTTTATGTCTTATGGATAAGGGCATACTATTTATGAAGAATACCAACCTTTTAGCTGCCATTTTTTGCAAGTATTTTTCTCTGATGGTTGCAGGCCATTTAACTTTTATTGTGTGGTAACTATTTTATGGTGTAAGGTATATGTTGTGATTTTTTTTCTGTAGAAATCGATTTTTAAATGTCTATAGTCAAATCTTTCATTCTTTGAAAATAAACTTTTCTTTTATGCTTAAAAGAAAATGCCTGCTCATCCCAAAATCACTTAGCTGAGTAGTTTTCTGAATTTCATTGAGAGGTGTCTAAATTTTAACACTTACTGAAATGCATTTGGAATTTATGATGTGATATGAAGATCTGAGTTTGTTTATTTTCTAGTTATTGCCCGACTTTTCCTACCTTTATCTCACAAATTTAAAAACATCAATTCTGAAACATTTTTTGTTGGCTTTTTTTTTTTTTTTTTTTTTTTTTTTGAGACAGGGTCTGGTTCTGTCACCCAGGCTGGAGTGCAGTGGCTCCATCTCAGCTCACTGCAGCCTCTGCCTCCCGGGCTCAAGGAATCCTCCCACCTCAGCCTCCTGAGTAGCTGGGACTACAGGCGTGCGCCACCACACCAGGCTAATTTTTGTAATTTTGGTAGAGATGGGTTTTCCCAGATGATGTTTCCCAGGCTGGTCTTGAACTCCTGGGCTCAAGCAGTCCTTCCACCTCGGCCTCTCAAAGTGCTGGGACACTTGTGAAACATTAAAAAACCCATCATCCTCAGCAAACTAACACAGGAACAGAAAACGAAACTCCACATGCTCTCACTCATAAGTGGGAGTTGAACAATGAGAATATACGGGCGCAGGGAGGGGAAATCACACACTGGGGCCTGTCAGGGGGTGGGGGGCAAGGGGAGGGATAGCATTAGGAGAAATACCTAATGTAGGTTATGGGTTGATGGGTGCAGCAGACCACCATGGCACATGTATACCTACGTCACAAACCTACACGTTCTGCACGTGTAACCCAGAACTTAAGTATAATTAAAAATATATATATTCTAAATTGGAAGGCAAGCAACAGACAGACTTGTCCTGTGCTGCCGATGTTCTTGCTGAATTCCTCATTGAACTAATTTTTGTAGCTTAGAAATATGTTTTTCTGTGTCAGAGAGGTTCCTTTCATTATTCTTTGTAGCCACTCCCAATAATTTATTCTTACAGAGGGTTACGACCATTAAGACTTCCTTCTCGGCTGAGTGTGGTGGCTCTTGCCTGTAATCCCAGCACTTTGGGAGGCTGAGGCTGTTGGATCATCTTAGGTCAGGAGTTCAAGACCAGCCTGGCCAACGTGATGAAACCCCATCTTTACTAAAAATACAAAAATTAGCTGGACGTGTTGGTGGGCACCTGTAATCCCAGCTACTTGGGAGGCTGAGGCAGGATGATTGCTTGAACCCGGAGGGCAGAGGTTGCAGTGAGCTGAGATCGAGCCACTGCACTCTAGCTTGGGTGACAGAGCGAGACTCTGTCTCAAAAACAAAACAAAACAAAACAAAACAAAAAACCCACTTCTTCTATACTTTTTCTTAAAAAAACAAATGGATGAGATTATATGCTTTATGCAGTTGTTTCTTGCTTTTATTAAATACTGTTCTTGTAATAATATTTTCCATTATTATTAAAAGTATCCTAAACATGTAAAATGTCTACATGTTATTTCACGATTTCCTTTTGTTATTTAGAGCAGAATATTGTCATAACTCCTAGAAAAAATACACAACATAATTGTTTTAGTGTCTGCCTCCCGTAATAGAATGGAAGTTCTATAGGGCTGAGCCATGGATTAAATAATTTTTTTTTTTTTTTTTTTTTTGAGACAGGGTCTTACTCTTTCACCCAGGCTGAATGCAGGGGCACAGTCATGCCTCACTGCAGCCTCCACCTCTTGGAACAATTAGTCCTCCTGCCTCAGCCTCTCAAGTAGCTGGGATAAACATGGGCTACCACGCCCAGCTAATTTTTCTATTTTTTTTAGAGACGAGATCCCACTATGTTGCCCAGGCTGGTCTCAAACTTCTGAGCTCAAGCAATCCTCCTTGACCTCCCAAAGTGTTGGGATTGCAGGCATGAGCCACTGCCTGGCCCCTAAAATTTTAAAGTACGGGCTGAGGAATACCCCTTTTCCTAAATACTTGGAATTGGAAGTATTTTGGATTTTGGATTTTCGGATATTCGCATATCCATAATGAGGTGTTTTGAGGCTTTGACCCACATCTAGACACAAAATTCACTTATGTTTCATATATACTTCAGGCACATAGCATTGAAGGTAATTTTATACAATATTTTAAATAATTTTGTTTATAAAAAAAAGCTTGTGTACATTGAGTCATCAGAAAAGATGGTCCCAGCCACCCATGTGGACAATACGTGGGGTCACATCGGGACTCAAAAAGTTTCAGGTTTGGGATTTTTGGATTAGGGATGCTCAACCTGTATCCTCAGTATTAAGCTGTGGGTGCCTTGAGAGTATAGTAGGTGCTCTGTGAATATTTAGAAAATCTAAAAATAGGTGTGATTTTATCCCCCCCAAGTCAGTAATGCTGCACTAGATACCTTTTTCAGCGTACCTCATTTAAGTAGCCTATTCTACATCATATGACCAAAAGGCATTGATACAATTGGCTTGTTTTTTTCTTTCTTTCTTTTTTTTTTTTTTTTTTTGAGACGAAGTTTGCCGGTGTTGCCCAGGCTGGAGTACAGTGGCACGATCTCGACTCACTGCAACCTCCGCCTCCCGGGTTCAAGCGATTCTCCTGCCTCAGCCTCCTGAGTAGCTGGGATTATAGGTGTCCACTACCACACCGGGCTAATTTTTGTATTTTTAAATAGAGACTGGGTTTAGCCATGTTGGCCAGGCTGGTCTTAAGCTCCTGACTTCAGTTGATCCGCCTGCCTTGGCCTGCCAAGATAAAATTCTTAAAAAGTAGTTTTAACACATCATTCAAGACATTTTTGGTTAATTGAAAAGCCTGCTATTAAGTATTTATAAGGCTTTGTGGTAGGTATTGCGTTATTCTTGTGAAGCCATGACAGGTCCTCTCTTCTTCCTTGTAATGATGTGTTTAAAGTTCTCTGAAAACATGGAAAAGATGCTATAGGCATAAATCAAAAAGTCACTTAAACCACTGGATGCCCATTTCTCAGTGCAGTGTCAAACCAATGCCTTGAGGACATGTGGCTTGGACATGTGTGTTTCATAGGGATGTCCTATCTCCAAGCCCAGTGGCTAGTTTTAGATATGGTAAAAATGATTTGAAGAACAAAGTCTGTCCTCTTCCTCTGAAAAAATCCTTCCAAGGGGTGGATAGAGAGTTGAATAGAGGTTTGCAAACTTCCAGATAACCTCCTCTTTGTCAGTGGCCAAAGGTCATTGTAGACAGATCTTCCTGAAGGCTGGAGCCTGAGGGAAGGGATGATGAGGGTGTGGAGGGATGAGAAGGGATGTGGAGGAGGAGGAGTCCGGGAGAGCAGAGAAGAGAGCACCCCAGGCAATCTGCGTAGGGATTTCTGGCTTTGAGATGAGAAATAACTTTGCCAGAATGACTTGCGGTGGGGAATGCTTTGATATTTTCCATCAAAACAACTCTTGAGTCTTAAGTATAGTAATGAATTTTCATAGTATGCTTACTTTCATTCATTCATGGAGTAAAATTTCCTGTTGGTTGGAGGAGGATGGTGGCTTGGTGAGAAGAGAGAAAAGCCACGTGCAAAGACAAGCATGGGGGTGCAGTTGAACACACTGTCTATCCCAGGAATCCTAAGTGGGTCAGGATGACGAAGGTTTCAAACACAAGGGGAAATAGGAATGATGTGGCTGGAGAGGTAGACCAGATATCTGACCTAGAACTCCACCTGTCTTGCTTAGGCCAAACTATCTGGCAACCATCTGGGCAAGTCAGTTAACCTTTCTTTACCTCCAATTCCTTACCTGTAAGATGGGGGAAGTAAACTCCCTACAAAGTAGGTGCTGCTATGTGGGTAAAATGAGCTAATGCATGTGGAACACTGAAATGCCGGGCACATAGCAAGCACTCACATGTCACCCACTGTTACTAATAAAGAGGAAACATCTCACCAGTCCTGTTTTGGAAGTTAACAAGGTCATCGAGTTGGGACTTTGATAACTTTTGCTGATTTTTATCCCTTCTTTTCCCAATTCAAAGATTAATACACGGTTGGCTCTAAAGCTAAGAACTGCATCTCTTAGAGTTGAACGGCGGTAGCTTTGGGAAGGCCTGCTTCACTTTTCCATTCATTCTTCACTCGCTGTACAGCCTCATGGTGGACATAACCCTGAGGAGAATTTCCTGTGCAAGGTGTTGAAATACCATTTTAGAAATAAAGATCTCTTGGCCGGGCGCGGTGGCTCACGCCTGTAATCCCAGCACTTTGGGAGGCCCAGGCGGGCGGATCACAAGGTCAGGAGATCGAGACCATCCTGGCTAACACGGTGAAACCCCGTCTCTACGAAAAAAATACAAAACATTAGCCGGGCATGGTGGCGGGCACCTGTAGTCCCAGCTACTCTGGAGGCTGAGGCAGGAGAATGGTGTGAACCCGGGAGGCGGAGCTTGCAGTGAGCCAAGATTGCACCACAGCACTCCAGCCTGGGCAACAGAGCGAGACTCTGTCTCAACAAAAAACAAAACAAAACAAAACAAAAAAAGAAATAAAAGATCTCAAAACGCACTGAACTCTTAAATGCCGTAAGCTGTCGTGTTAAGGAGGGTTTGTATTACCTGGTAGGTGAGAACCTCAGGCTTTCAGGTGGTACTTCTTTGTTAGCACTTGAGAATTTGGAAAGCACTTTCTAATATTCTCTTCTGAGTTATTCCCCCAAGATGCATTGTTCCCATCGCACAGATGACCAGCTGAGAGGTGAAATCAGGCTCCCCTCCTATATCACGTAAGTTTGAAAGCCAGGGGAGTGATTGAACTGGGATGCAATAATAAAAGGAGCTCTGGAAGGGGAAGCACCTGTTTTTTCTGGCTGATTTTTCTTGGAGTTCCTGCAGGCGGGATTCTAGGCTAGGCACTTCGGTGCAGGGACTCTGCCACTTGGTACTCCTGATGCAGCTCTGAGGGGGAGGGTGGATGAAGCTTTGTGGGGGGAAGGAATGGAGTGGGGAGAAAATGCCTCCTTGGAGAGGAAAAAAATATCCATTATCAGTGGCTCCTACCCTACCCCAACCCTCCTGTTTTCCGCCCACAGCAACCCCAGGGAGGGAGATAAGAGCTCCAGGGGAAAGTCCTGTCTTCCCTGCTCCTAGAACCAAACAGATTTGCAGTTCTGTCTTTTTGACCAGCTTCTGCTCCAGGGAAATCACTTGATCCTTTGGAGCCCGAGTTTCCTCATTTATGAAACCAGGACAGTTTCACTTTGTGGGTTTCACTTTGTGGGTTACATGAATAACAAATGTCTGGCAAACAATAAGTAGCCAGTTATATTTTTCCTTCTTACCAATTATATCAGTGACTTTGAATTTAAGGAATGAGGCAAAGGATTAGTTATTTTGTTTATTATCTTTTCTCCATAGCTGAAGTTTTCTTTCCAGATTAAATGTTAGCCTGAAGTTTGGGAATATAAGCTGAATAAACCAAATAACTCTAAAATATATTACTTAAAAAAATGTTTTCCCCTTATTTTTTCCTGAGTATAAAGTAGTAGTCTTTATTCCTGAGTATAAATAAGTATTTATTCCTGAGTATAAATAAGTGTTCTTATTATAAAATAGAACAGCCAAACCATATATACTCTAGAAAATGCGCAATAGTCCTACCTTTCAGAATTTTCTTAGTCATACCTTAACCCATATATATCTACTTCCATAGACAAACATGCACATAACCTTATATATGGTCCCAAGTGTACCTTTTGCTTTTTAAGAGAAATGGGATCATATTATATTCACTGTTTGACAACTTGCTTTTTTTTTTTGAGATGGAGTCTCGCTCTATCTCCCAGGCTGGAGGGCAGCGGTGTGATCTTGGCTCACTGCAAACTCTGCCTCCCAGGTTCACACCATTCTCCTACCTCAGCCTCCCGAGTAGCTGGGACTACAGGTGCCCGCCACCATGCCTGGTTAATTTTAATTTTTATTTTTTGTATTTTTAGTAGAGACAGGTTTTCACCGTGTTAGCCAGGATTGTCTAGATCTCCTGACCTCATGATCCGCCCACCTTGGTCTCCCAAAGTGAGCCACCGTGCCCGGCCTCAACTTGCTTTTTTTAAAAAAAAATTTTTTTTTAATTTGTGTTTTAGAGACAGAGTCTCAGTCTGTTGCCCAGGCTGGAGTGCAGTGACACAGTCATAGCTCACTGCAGCCTGGAGCTTTTGGGCTCAAGCAGTTTTCCCCTCCTCAGCCTCCTAAAGTGTTGGGATTATAAGTATGAGCCACTGTGTCCTGCTACTTTTTTTTTTCCCCCAAACAAAATATTTTCAGTGTCTTTCCACGTGGGTACATTAAAAAATATAATAAGCAAAATCTGATCTTTACTGGTTATACTACGATCATTGTATGTCTGTTGTATAGCTTGTTCTGTTGAGGAACATTAGGCTTGTTTCCATTGTTTTCATAGTTATAACCCAGTGCTGTAGTAATCCATGAACATCTATGTATATCTTTGTGTTTCAGCAGGAGTGCAAATAGCTGTAGGATACACACCTAGAAATAGAATTACCAGCACGACATTTTGGTAGATACTGCCCTATTGCCTTCCAGTGAAGTTGTGCCAGTTTGTACTTTGTGAACAATAACTATCTGAATACTTGTTTATTTTCTCCTCCCTTATCTTTTTCCAATCTCTACCACACCTGAAATATAAACTTGAGGGCAGAGAACTTGGTCATCTTGTTCACTGCGAGGCCTAGCCCAGTGTCTAGCATACACAACTTCTTTAAATGACTGAAGAAAGTCTGTTTTTCTTTGCCTTTGCCAACACCGTGTACCCTTTGGTAACTGCTGGGGAAAATACAGGATCTTCTTCTTTTAATTCTCCTTTCCTCAGTGATGTTAAATATTTTTTCATTTTATTATTCTTTTTGCCTTTCATGTGATTTACCCATTTTTCTAGTGAGATTTTCATCCTTAATTATTTGTAAGACCTCCTTGTATATTTGGGATATTATAATATGCACTGGAAATATTTTCCCACTTTTTCATTCATTTCATTCCTTTTTAAATTAGTTTATTTCTTTTACTTTTTTTTTTTTTGAGATGGAGTCTTGCTCTGTCGCCTAGGCTGGAGTGTAGTGGCGTGATCTCTGCTCACTGCAACCTCTGCCTCCCAGGTTCAAGTGATTCTCCTGCTTCAACCTCCCAAGCAGCTGGGATTACAGGTGTCTACTATGACGCCCGGCTAATTTTTGTATTTTTAGTAGAGTCAGGGTTTTGCCATGTTGGCCAGGCTGGTCTTGAACCCCTGAACTCAAGTGACCGACCGCAGCCTTCCGAAATGCTGGAATTACAGGCATGAGCCACCATGCCTGGCCTCTTTTACATAATTTTTGCTGTTTGTTTTTAATTTATAGAGACAGGGTCTCTATGTTGGCCAGGGTGGTCTACAACTATTGGCCTCAAGCAATCTTCCTGCCCCAGCCTCCCAAAGTGCTGGGAGTATAGGCACGAGCCACTGCATCTGGCCCATAATAAAAGCTTTTTTTGTTGTTGTTTTGCCAGGGTCTCACCTCTGTCACCCAGGCTAGAGTGCAGTGGCGTGATTACAGCTCACTGCAGCCTCAACCTCCTGGGCTCAGGTGATCCTCCGGCCTTAGCCTCCCTATAGCTGGTACTACAAATGGCTGCCACCAAGTCTGGCTAATTTTTGTATTTTTATAGAGTTAGAATTCTGCCATGTTGCCCAGGCTTGTCTGGAACTCTTGGACTCAAGCCATCCACCCCGCCTCAGTCTCCCAAAGTGCTAGGATTACAGGTGTAAGCCACCACGCCCAGCTATAAAAGTTTTTAAGATAAATTTTTATTATCGGGTTTATTGGACTTCACCTTAATTATTTTTGTGTTTTCATGTCCCATTTAGAGTATGCCTTCTTCACTTTAAGATTTTAATAATATTCATCCTTTTTTTTTAATTTAAAAAAATCCTTTCCTTAATTGTTGATACTTTGACATTTATTATGGTGCATAAGGAATAAATTAAGGCTCCAACTCTGTTACTTTCCATATGGCCATCATCACATTGTCCCACAATAACTGACTGAATGTAGAACCTTGATATAGTGGAATAATATGCAGCCATAACAAGAATGAAGGCCCTTTTGTATGGCCGTGAAAGGTGTCTAGTATGTGTTATTAAATTAAACACCTTTCCCTCATTCCCTCAAACGCCAGCCTGAATGACACTATTAATGAGCCTTTTGGAGAAACTGAGTGGCACATTGAAAGTGGTAATGTTGGAGTTGGATATACCCAGCTCCCAATTCTGGTTCTTCTCTTCTTTCCCAAGCTGCTGAACCTGTCAACTCTGTTTTCTGTTAAATAGGTATAACACTGACCTCAGTATAGCCTGCAGAATTATATAATATTTTTGTTGTTTTTCTTGCCACATAAGGATACTTTATTTTGGCCATATAAAATTTAGAAATGTTAGCCGGGCCTGGTGGCGCACGCCTGTAGTCCCAGCCACTCTGGAGGCTGAGGCAGGAGGATCGCTTGAGCCCAGGAAGTCAAGGCTGTAGTGAGCCGAGGTCATACCACTGCACTCCAGCCTGGGTAACAGTGAGACCTTGTTACTGAATAAATAAATAAATAAATAAATAAATGGGAAAGATACTATAGGCCAAAACTTAAAAAAAAAAAAAGAAGTACATATAAAAATGTTTAATTGGCAAAGAATATGGTAAACCACATGCAAAGGTTTAAAAGAAGAAAATAACAAAGAACAAACGCTTTCCAAAATGTCATCTCTCCATAATCTGTGAATCTCAGGCTAAACTAATAAAAAGACCAATAAATTAACAGGGGGTGTGTTTTGTTATTTTTTTTTTTGTTTATTTGTTTTAGAGAGACAGGCTCTTGCTGTGTCACCCAGGCTGGAGTGCAGTGCAGCCTTGAACTCCTGAGCTCCAGCAATCTTTAGCCTGGCTCACTTGTATATTTTATAGAGACAAGGTCTCCCTGTGTTGCCCAGGTTGGTCTTGAACTCCTGCTTTGGCCTTCCACAGTACTGGGATTACAGATGTGTGCCACCATGCTTGGAATTCTTTGTTGTTTTAAAAACCAATCAGAATATATTGAAATCCTTATGAGGTTACTTGTATAGATTGCTTATCACAGCTTATAGCACATAGATGTGATTTTTAGGGCCGGGCGTGGTGGCTCATGTCTGTAATCCCAGCACTTTGGGAGGCCAAGGCAGGTGCATCACTTGAGGTCAGGAGTTCGAGACCATCCTGGCTAACATGGTGAAACCCCATCTCTACTAAAAATACAAAAAATTAGCCAGATGTGGTGGCACATGCCTGTAGTCCCAGCTACTCGGGAGGCTGAGGCAGGAGAATTGCTTGTACCTGGGAGGCGGAGCTTGCAGTGAGCTGAGATGGCACCACTGCACTCCAGCCCTGGGTGACAGAGCGAGACTCTGTCTCAAAAAAAAAGAAAAAAAAGATTTTTAATGTTTCATAGGTGTCTACATGGTCATGTCAAACTTTAATTATGTTTTAAATAGTAATGGACCAATTAATTAAAACGTCCTACTTACATGATTGAATTCCAGACAGTCCAATTCCAGAATAATATGTTCTTAATAAGCACATTGCTGGGTGTGGTGGTTCGTGCCTCTAGTACTAGCTACTTGGGAGGCTGAGATAGGAGGATCCCTTCAGCCCAGAGTTCAAGAGCAGCCTGGGCAACATTGCAAGACCCTATCTGTAAAATAATAAATAATATGGTCGCGTGCAGTGCCTCATGCCTGTAATCCCAGGGCTTTGGGAGGCAGAGGCAGATGGATTGATTGATCCCAGGAGTTCGAGACCAGCCTGGCCAACATGGTGAAACCCCATCTCTACTAAAAATACAAAAATTAACTGGGCGTGATGGCACGCACCTGTAGTCCCAGCTAACTCTACTTGGGAGGCTGAGGCAGGAGAATCGCTTGAACACGGGAGGCGGAGATGGCAGTGAGCCAAGCTTATGCCACTGCACTCCAACTTGGGCAACAGAGCAAGACTCCATCTCAAAAAAAAAATAAAAAAATGAAAAAAAGAATTATATTAAAATCATATATATTTTGGAAATACTTTGAAGGAAAAAAAGTCAGCCAAAACATTTTCTGTCCAAGTTGAAGCGTGTCATAAAGCACAGACAGAAGCATTGGAGGCCCTGGCGAGTCACTCAGCAGCAGTTAGTACAGGTTCACCAGGGCAGGTCACCCCTTTACTGGGGATGTGGTAGACTTCAGTTGAGAACAGATTAAAGCAAGTCCCTAAAATTTCATTTCATGACTTGATGACCCATCTGGAAAAACAGACACACAGTCACTCACTGAAGCATCAAAACCTTTCTAGTCCCAAGTGACTGCAGCTGCCTGCCTGGAACCCTGCTGGTGGCTGCCCCTGAACCAGGCAGACACCTGCCAGTCAGGACAGACCGTCAGTGGGGCTGGAGGAGAGGACCCTGGCTTAATAAACTTTACACTCTCACCTTGCTCTGGTCACTGCAAAAATAGGGTTATGATTTACATGGCACATTATGGAAAACCCACATTAATGGGCCAGGTACATCAAAGGCTCTCAGTAAGTGTTCCTTTCCTCTGCCACTAACTCTGGCAATTTTCTGTGGATATTTAGAGGAGGAGAGAGGGAAGGAAGATCGGGGGTGGGAAGACCCACTTTGCTGTTAGTAAAATGGGCTCCTGAGTCAGGCTTCAGAGGCCACTGCGCTGTGGTTAGAATTACTACTTGGAAAAAAAAAAAAAAACTATTTAAAAAAAGATTAAATTCCACCACTTCGAGAGGCCGAGGTGGGCAGATCACTTGATCCCAGGAGTTCGGGACCAGCCTGGGCAACTTAAGGAGACCCCATCTCTACAAAAAATATAAAAATTAGCCAGGTGTGGTGGCACGCATCTGTGGTCCTAACTACTCGGGAGACCGAGGTGGGAAAATTGCTTCAACCCGAGAGGTCAAGGCTACAATGAGCCGAGACTACATTGCTGCACTTCAACCTGGGCCACAGAGCGAGACCCTGTCTCAAAAAAAAAAAAAAGATTACTGCTTGGAAGAATGTGTAGAGTCTCTGCTCTGAATGAGGAACATGTTTTGTGTTTTGTTTTGAAGGAACCACTCTTGGTCAGGCACGGTGGCCCACGCCTGTAATCCTAGCACTTCAGGAGGCCGAGGTGGGCGGATCTCTTAAGGTCAGGAGTTCGAGACCAGCCTGGCCAACATGGCGAAACCCTGACTCTACTAAAAATACAAAACTTAGCCAGGCATGGTGGCTCATGCCTGTAATCCCAGCTACTTGGGAAGCTGAGGCAGGAGAATCACTCAAACCTGGGAGGTGGAGGTTGTGGTGAGCCGAGATCGAGCCACTGCACTCCAGCCTGGGTGACAGAGCGAGACCCTGTCTCAAAAAATGTATAAATAAAATAAAGGAGCCACTCTACACAAGTAACTACCATGATTGTTCCAACCCCATCATTTCACAAGAGAAGGAAGGAAGCCCAGAGTCAAGATGGAATGTTCATGGGTCATACAGCCTGCAGTGGAACTGGGAGGGGGAGGGGTCTGTTCACTAAGCACCACAGTGATCAATAGGTGTATTAGGGGTTGTTAGCCACTGCATTGAGGGTATAACAGGTGACTTGCTGCTCTTCTTCACCTCTTTCTTTCCATGGGCAAAGAAGACAGCCATGCAAAGAAAATGCCCTGGCTCTGTGCTTTGCAGGTTGGGGATCTCTCCTGTGCCCAGCCAGGTGCACTATGCTTGGGTGGATTTGGGAGATTCTTGACCTTCCTCTGCCATTCTCCAGCCAGTGACTCTGCCTGGAACCTTCCATCTGGGTGCTTAGAGGACCCTGTGAGTCCTGAGTGGTACAGAGAAACCACACAAGCTCTAGGAATTCAGAGCATGGGCGAGAGTAGATTCCTGAAGTATAAGGGCTGGAGGGAGCCTACTTCCAATGTTCATGGACCAGCATCGTCTGCAAGTTTGTTAGAAATGCAGAATCTTGGGCCTGCTGCAGGACAACTGAATCAGAATCTGCAGGTTGCCCCGCGGTTGTGAACATATTACAGTTTGAGAAGCACTGATCTGAACTTTCTACCCCCGACCCTCCCATTTTATAGGTGGGTAAAGTGAGGCTCAGAGATGCTATGTGACTTGTCCAAGAACATAGAGTGGTACTTCAGTCAGTCTCTTTTTTTAAAAAAAACTTTTTTTTTTTTCTTTTAAGAGATGTTGTCTTGCTCTGTCTCCCAGACTGGAGTACGGTGGTACAATCATGGCTCACTGTAGCCTCAAATTTCTAGGCTCAAGCGATCCTCCTGCCTCAGCTTCCTGAGTAGCTGGGACTATAGGAGCGTGCCACCATACCCAGCTAATTTTAAGAAATTTTTGTAGAGACAGGGTCTTGCTATGCCTGCTGGTCTTGAGCTCCTGGGCTCCTACCTCAGCTTCCCTAGCAGCTGGGATTACAGGTGAGAACTGTGGTGCCTGGTTTAAAACATTTTTATTTTTATTTAAAAGAAATATATATTTCAAAAAAAAAAAAAAAAAGACAGAGTCTCCTTATGTGGCCGAGGCTGGTTTTGAACTCCTGGGCTCAAGGGATCCTCCTGCCTCAGCCTCCCAAAGTGCTAGGATTACAGGTGTAAGACACCATGTTTTTTAAAAACAGCTTTACTTGTAGTCCCAGCAACTTGGGAGGCTGAGGCAGGAGGATCACTTGAGCCCAGGAGTTTGAGGCTGCAGTGAGCCACGAATAGCCACTGTATCCCAGCTTGGGCAATAGAGCTAGATAGCATCTCTTTAAAAAAAAAAAAAGGCTGGGTGTGATGGCTCATACTTGTAATTCCAGCACTTTGGGAGGCTGAGGCAGGCGGATTGCTGGAGTCCAGTAGTTCAAGACCAGCCTGGGCAACATAGTGAGACCCCATGTCTACAAAAAATACAAAAATTAGCCAGTTGTGGTGGTATGTGCCTCTAGTCCCAGCTACTTGGGAGGCTGAGGTGGCAGGATCATGTAAGCCTGGGAGGTTGAGGTTGCAGTGAGCCATGATAATGCCACTGCCCTCCAGCCTGGGTGACAGAGTGAGACCCTGTTTCAAAAAAAAAAAAAAAAAGCTTCATTGTGATACAATTCACATACCCTACAATTCACCCATTTACTGTATAAAATTCAATGTTTTTTAATATTCAGCTTAATGTACTAAGCCATCACAGCTGATTTTAGAACATTTTTGTCCCTTCTTAGAGAAATCCTGCACCCCTAGCAGTTATTCCCCATTCTCCTTTCCCTGGCCCTGGCCCTCAGGCAACCAGTAATCTACTTTATCTCTACACACTTGCCTATTCTAGACTTTTCGTATAAATGGTATCACACAAATGGTCTTTTGTGGCTGGCATTTTTCTGTCACCATCATGTTTTTAAGGGTCTTCATGTTGAACATGTATCAGTATTTCATTCCTTTTTTACTGCTAAATAATATTCCACTGTGGGAGGTACCACTTTTTTTTTTTTGTTTGTTTGTTTTGAGACGGAGTCTCGCTCTGTGGCCCAAGCTGGAGTGCAGTGGCCGGATCTCAGCTCACTGCAAGCTCCGCCTCCCGGGTTTACGTCATTCTCCTGCCTCAGCCTCCGGAGTAGCTGGGACTACAGGCGCTGCCACTGCGCCTGGCTATTTTTTTGTATTTATAGTAGAGATGGGGTTTCACCGTGTTAGCCAGGATGGTCTCACGTTTTATTTAAACTAAAAGTTGGTGGACATTTGGACTGTTTCTACTTTGTGGCTATTGTGAATAATGCTGTTGTGAGCCTTTGTGTAAAAATTTTTGTGTGGACCTATGTTTGCACTTGTCTTGGTTATGTTTGTAGGAGAGGAATTGCTGGGTCAAATGGTGACTCTGGAACTGCCAGACCGTTTTCCAAAGCAGCTCTACTATTTTACATCGTTACCAGCAATACAGGAGGGAGCCAGCTTCTCCCCAGCCGGCACTTGCTATTTGTTGTTGTTTATTGTTTAGTGTGTGTCTTCATGATGGAGAGGGTATGGGTAACAGGCTGGCGGCCATCTGCCAGCCTCATAAAGCAGGGTGCCCCAAAACTGGGCCCCTGTAGCACACGGGAACCAGGGGCTCAAATGCTGGGAGGATTCTTTGACTCTTCAGTCTGCTCCTCTCTGGGCAGCTGCCTTCTGCAGGCTCTGCCCACCAGCATCCCTGCCCCTCTGGCCAGACAGCAGACAGCAAGGCCACCAAAGCTTCCTGAGAGCACACGGCCTCAGCTCCCTAGAGAGACAGGTGCTCTCATTCCCCTCCTGATTCTACACTCCCAGGAGGGGACTGCGGGTCTGGCTTGGTCACCTGCTCACCTAGACCAAGAGGTGGGCCTGGTGTAACTGACCCTGGCTGTCCCCACTTTCCCCATCTCCACTCTGCAGCCAGAGGTTGGGAGTAGAGGAGCAGTTCCAGAAGGGTCCTTAGATAGCCCGGATATGAGAGAGAAGCAGGCTCTGTTGCCCTAGGAGAGACTGCTCCGGAAAGACCTTCTCACCAGAGGCTGGGACACGAAATGGGGCTGCCTGGGGCAGGCAGGTGGTGGGGGTTGGGTAAGAACAAGTGCAAAGCCAGTGGCCAGGTGGGCTGGGCCCTGCCTTCCAGACCTGGGGTCAACTGATGTGGTCATGCGGCGACCCTCAGCCCGGCACCCGGGTCCCCCCTACTGAGCCCCAAGCGTATGTAGGTGGCAGGGCTTGGAGGGGAGGTGCCTGAGTGAGTCATGATTCTGCCCTTATCTTTAGAGATTTGGTTTTTCTACTCTTTACTGTCCTTTATCCTACTAACTTACAGGGCAGGTTTTTTTTTCTTTTTTCTTCAGGTTTTCAACATTTATTTTTTGGCAAGTTGATGCATTTACTTGGTTCAAAATTTAAGTGGTAAAAGGGATTGTGGTAAGTCTCCCATCTCTGCCCCAGGCACCCAGTGCCCTCCTCAGAGGCAGCTGATGTTACCCCTGGCCCCAGTATATTTTCAGGCATAAACAAGCAAAGATGCTTATCCGGCCTTGTCTTAAACACACACACACACGGCAGTGATCTATGTGTTTAGGATTTCTGTAGGCCTTGTCCAGTCACCCTCCAAAGAGACAGTACCTGTTTATATCCCTACCTCTGGTACAGGAGGACACCTGTCTCCACACTTGGCATTGTCAACATTTTGAATCCTTTCTAATATATGTGGAGCATAGCAGCATCTTATTTTGATTTGCGTTCGTTTGATTTCTAGTAACTGTTGCAAGTGAAACTAAGCATCTTCCTGTGTTTGTATGCCCTTCGTATGTCTTTTGCCAAAAACTGACAGTTGATATCCATGGCTCATTTTTCTTTTGGCTTTTTGCTTGTGGGTCTGCAAGAACCATGATATTAGGTTAAACCATATGCACTTGCCGTTTTGTAAATCAAAATCGGTCAGTTATCTACGGTTTCATATTGTTCATGTACTATGGATACAAATTCAACTAGCGAAACTGGTGAATTCCTATGTACCAGCAATAACAAAGTATAAAATAAAATAGAAAAGGGCCAGGCGTGGTGGCTCACGCCTGTAATCCCAGCACTTTGGGAGGCCAAGGAGGGCAGATCACCTGAGGTCGGAAGTTTGAGACCAGCCTGACCAACATGGAGAAACCCCATCTCTACTAAAAATACAAAATTAGCTGGGCGTGGTGGTGGCTCATGCCTGTAATCCCAGCTACTTGGGAGGCCGAAGTGAAATTGCTTGAACCCGGAAGGTGGAGGTTGTGGTGAGCCGAGATCGTGCCATTGCACTCCAGCCTGGGCGACAAGAGCGAAACTCTGTCTTAAAACAAACAAACAAACACAAAATAGAAAAAAGAGACACTATTCCCAGTATGAGAGCAAATCAAACAATTTAAAAAATGGTTGTTAAGTGTCCAAGTACTTATGAGTATGTCAGTGTTCATATAGCGACCCAGTAGATTTTGTGGAGGGGAAATACATTTAGACGTAAAGGTGTCAAAAATAGTAGTGAGAGTTCTGGGTACCCTGTCCTCAGCTTCCCATAATGTAACCTATTACATAACAATAGTACAACGACTGAAACCAGGAACCGACACTGGTATGATCCTGTCGTCTACTACAGTCTGTGTGTGCATTTTACCATTTCTCCCACTACTGTCTGTTGTTCCGGGATCCATGCTGCAGGGAGTTGTCATGTCTCCTGAGTCTTCATCCATCTGTGACAGTCCTTTTGTCTTTCTTTGTCTTCCGGGACCCTCAGACTTAAAGAGCTTTATTATTGTTTTATTTTCTTTCTTTTTTATTTTATTGTATTTTTTTGAGACGGCGTCTCACTCTGTTGCCCAGGCTGGAGTGCAGTGGTACGATCTCGGTTCGCTGCAACCTCCACCGCCCGGGTTCAAGCAATTCTCTTGCCTCAGCCTCCCAAGTAGCTGGGATTGCAGCTGCCCGCCACCATGCCCGGCTAATTTTTGTATTTTTAGTAGAGACGGGATTTTCAGCATGTTGGCCAAGCTGGTCTCAAACTCCTGACCTCGTGATCCGCCTGCCGCGGCCTCCCAAAGTGCTGGGATTACAGGCAAGAGCCACCCACCATGGCCGGCCTATTATTATTTTAATTTATTGTGATCATCTTTAATAAATAAGAGACGAGGTCTCTCTGTGTTGCTTAGGCTGCTCTCAATTCCAGAGCTCAAACAATCCTCCTGCCTTGGCCTTCCAAAGTGTGGGGATTATAGGCATGAGCCACCATGCCTGGCCAGGAGCTTGATTTTGCAGAATGCTTCTCAATCTGAGTCTGCCTGATGTTTTTTAAATGATGAGACTAGGGTTATACATTTTTGGCAAGACAGCTACTGAAGTGACACCGTGTCCCCAGCAGTGCTCTGGGGATCATGGTGCTGATGTGTCTTTTGCTGGTGCTCTTCGCTTGCTGATTTAGTTAGGGTAGAGTCGGCCAGGTTTCTCCACTGGAAAGTTACCTTTCCTCCTTTGTAATTGATAAATATCTTGGGGTGGAGGATGTGACTTGGAGACTGTTTCCAGCTTGCTTTTTCCCTCAATCTTTTGCCCACTTATTTTAGCATCCACTGTTGGATTGTGTCCACACCACTTATTATTGTGATGTTTGCCTAATGGTGATTTTCTGTTGATTTTCTTCTCTTTTCTATATTTGTAATTGGAATGCTACTGTAAAAGAATTTTTCCTTCTCTACCGTTAACTTATGTATTCACTTACTCTATCAGTATAGACTCGTGGATAGTTATTTTATTCTTTGGGTACAAATGAAATCACTTTGCTGTTTATTTGCTGTTTACATTGTTCAGCTGTGGCCATCGAGAGCTCCTTTGGGTTGGTGCTTGTGTTGCTCTGACATGGCTTCGTTCTTCTTTGAGCATTTCCTCACTTCTTGGCACTACAGATGCTTAAGTCTCATCTTGTAATCTGCCTGCCCCAGCTCTGTAAACAGTCCTTTCTCTAGGGAGCCTCCAGTAACTATCTTGCAAGTGTCTACTTGGATTCATCTTGCGCCAGACGTGATGCCTAGCCTGTGGCATTCATAAGCAGCTGCCAAAGAAGGCCAAATGCCTTGCCCAAGGTCGTGCAGGTGATAGCCCATCAGGCTCAGGATTAGGGTCTGTTCCTGGCAAAGCCCTTTCCCTGAAGCATGCTGTCTTATGTGTGAGCGCTCTGTGTCAATAGACACTTGCATAATATTGCACATGTGCAAGTGACAAGGTAGGCCATGCGTGCTGGGCACGATGAGTTCAGGATTGCGCTTTCTGCATCTGCCATTATTACGGGACTGTTGGCATCCAGCCCTCCTTTCTCAGTGGTAATGATGGCCTCCATTATGTTTTATGTGGCATTAATTACCCAAACCAGTAACTGTTGGAAAGTAAACAACCTGTAAATCTTGGCTAGCTCAGGCAATTGCCTCCTGTTTTTGGGAACACCGTGATCCAGGCAGGAGGCCCTGCGCTGGGTTCTGCTCACTGGGACACAGCCACTCTAGCTTTCCATGCTGCTCTGCAGGAGCACCTGGTGGGCACCACCCAGGGGAGGCCCGCTGGGAGAGGGGCAGCCTGCTTTGGGCAGTGCTATGGTTGCAGCAGCAGACCCTGCAAGACAGTGGATGGCCTGGTAGAGTTATCCCTGCCTGGGGGCGTGTCCCAGCTGGCTCTGTGACCTTGGCAGTTAGGTCACTTGGTGTGTGGAGCTGTGTGAGGGCTGGAGGACAGTTTCTGTGTGCAGCACAGAGTACAGTGGCCTGTGCTTAGGTGGGGCTCTGTAGGAGGGCGCATACAGTACCTGTTATTTGGCTGGCCCTTGCTGAGTACTTACTATTAATACATGTGGGAGGGAAGTACATTATCTCATTTAATCCTCACAAGACTTCTGCAGAAAACATTTTGCAGATGTTAAGAGTGAAATGCTGAGAGGTTTAAGAACTCAGCTGTGGTCCTGGAGTATGGGAGGGTCTGACTCAACCCAGGTGGTGTATCTGACCTGACCCCAGCTCCCTTTCCCCTCTTGTCCTGGGCCAGGCTGTAGGCTACTGAGTCTTTGCCATTAACTTGCACTGTGATCTTGGGCCCGTCAGCACCTCTCTGGGCCTTGGTTTCTTCATCTCTGAAATGGGCGCAGTCATAGTGTACTGTGGGTTCTTCAGGGTGATCTCTCAGTGAGACCCTGGGTTGATGGGACTCCCTGTCTTACACAGACTCTGTGTTTCGTGCTCTATGAACTGGACTCCCTTCCCCAAATACCACCTGTCTGATTGCCTTTGGGTACCAACCTGACATTGGGAAAATAAATACCCAATGCTGTGTTGTGAACATCCGTTATGTACTTGGAACATTGTGGCGTATGTTCCTCTCTTTTCTTTGTTTCATATTTTTCAAATGCAGATGCAATATGTCCCTAGTTGTTTTTTTTTTTTTTTTAAGCCAATACTGAAGATATATCTAATTTAACAGGGAGAAGTCCTTCTCTACCCATTGTTAGATGTATATATTAGACTTACAAATATATGGGTTTGAGTATAACTTACTTCAAAACAAAAGTGCAGTCACACTGTATACATGCTCAGAAACTTGCTTTTTCGTGTGTGTATGGTGGATGACTTTTTACATCTATAACAGATCTAGGACTGCCTAAGCCTTTTTGTAATCCTAATTTTAAAATTATTTTTTAACTTCTAATTCAAAGTAATTTTCAATTTCAAACTATGGAAGAATTAAAAAGGTATTACAGTTAGTATGTGTATCCTCCACTAGATTCACCAGTTTTTAATGTTTTGTCATACTTGCTTTATCCCTATAGATGCACCTATGTGCATTTATGTGTATCTATCTATAGATGTACATATATCTATAGCTCCATAGAAGGATGTATAAATAGGGATAGCTATTGATTTAGATATCTCTATTATATTTATTTTTTCCTCCCTGAATGTTTTGAGAGTTAGTTGCAGACAACATTGTTTGTTTGTTTGTTTTTTAGACAGAGTTTCACTCTTACTGCCCAGGCTGGAGTGCAGTGATGCAATCTCAGCTCACTGCAACCTCTGCCTCCTGGATTCACATGATTGTCCTGCCTCAGCCTCCCAAGTAGCTGGGATTACCTACCTACTCCCAGCCTCCCAAGCCTCCCAAATAGCTGGAATTAGCCACCGCGTCCGGCTAATTTTGTATTTTTACTAGAGACAGGGTTTCACCATATTGGTCAGGCTGGTCTTGAACTCCTGACCTCAAGTGATCCACCACGCCTGACCAGGCAACATGATCTTTTATTCATACTTTAGCATGTATTTCCTAAGAACAAGGACATCCTTTTATATAACCACAAGCACATTATCAAATTTGGGAAATTTGACATCAATATAATACCCTCACCTATCATCTATCCCTATTAAAATAGGGCCAATTGTTCTGATATCCCATAGCAGCTTTTTGCCTTGATCCAGACCCAGTTCAGGACTGGACGTTGTGTTTAGTTGTGCCACTCCTGACCCTGCTTGAATCTGGACGGATCCTCAGTCTCCCCTCGTCTTTCATGATATTGATGCTTCTGAAGGGACAGGCCAGGAGATTGTAGGCGGTCTCTCTGTTTGGGTTTGCTTGTGTTTCCTCATGATGAAATTCAGGTGGTGCACTTTGGGCAGGGACAAGAAGTAGGTGATGCCGCATCCTCAGTGGTCCTTGCAGGAGGTGGACATGCTAACAGACCACTGGGTGAGGCTGTGCGCCTCTTCCTCTGTGATGGCTCCATGGTTTAGTAGTAACGTGATTGCTGACCATTTTGTTGATTTCCAGTTTGGGGCTGTAGCAGTACTGCTGCTTTGAACATCCAGCCTTATTCAGGTTTTCTTAGCACATAAGCTGGCAGTTCTGTAGACTGGAGTCCTGGTGACGGGATGGCTGGGCGCTTATTAATATTGATGGGTGTTGGCCAAAGTGCCCCGTAGGCTGTGGCTTGTTACCTCCCAGCTCCAGCATGTGTGAGGCGAGGGCCCGTTTCCCCACATCGCTGTCCTTGTGGGCTGCCAGCAATCTGTTAGTTTTTTGCCGTCTGACAGATGATCAGGCACGGGCTGCGTTGTTTTCATCTGGCATTTCTTTATATGAGTGAGGTGGAGCATCTTTTCGTGTTCTTCATGGTTTGCCTAACAAGTTCCAGCTCTGTTATTTGCTGTAAGGAATTTAGCACCAAATTCTACCACTGTTAATTACAAACTGACCACGTACCAGTATTGTCCTTGGCACTGGGCGTAGGGGTGACCTGGTTCGGGTGAACCGGTGGCGGGCCTGTTGTCAGAGCTTTCTGTTGTCCATTGAGGGGCTGTGGCTTAGCTCTTATTCAAGGAAGAGGGGTGGGCAAAGTTGCAAAGTGCCAAAAGAAGTTGGGAGGAAGGAAGGAAGTCAACAGGAAGAAGAAAAATTACATGAAAATTCCAACTTTAGTGTCTAAAAACACAGGGCTTGAATGGATTGCAGCCCTGCCCATTCATTCCTGTGTGGTGTGTGACTGCGTCCTGGCTGCAGCGGCCGAGTTGAGTAGTGTGGGCGGTTTTATGTCCCACTGAGCTGAAGATGGTTGCTGTGCAGCCCTTCACGGGGAAGGTTTGCTGATGCTTGGGCTGGAAGGTGTTGGACTTGTGGGTTGCAGGTGAGAAGAGGGAGAGCACAAAGGTTAACTGAGTACTTGTGTATTTTATCTAGCCTTCCCCCCGCCCCCTGCTGCTCTTCAGGTGGGTAGAGGGCAGGAGGGGCAAGGGGGCGGAGTCTGAGCACATGTAAGATGGGGTAGAGAAGTTTCCACACCCATTTGTGTGGCTCAGGGCCCTTGGGCAGGACCCAGGCCATCCTTCTTGTAGGGTGGTGGGGTGTGGCAGGGTGTGGCAGCCTAAATCCAGCTGAGGAGCCCCACCCCTCGCCTGGGAGGGATAGTACTGCCTGGACACCCTCAGGCTATAGCTGGAGGGCAGGCAAGAGGGGGCCTCAGCTCAGCCTGCAGTGGGGGTGGGTGGTGGGTGGAGCCTGTCACTGCCCCTCCCCAGCCCCTGCCACTCTCAAGGTCACCTTGGCTCCTCTGGGCTGGGCTGGGCTGGCAGCTACCTGCTCGCCAGTTTTCATCACAAAGTAACCTGGGGCTCCTTCCCTGCTAGCTTTTAAAAGGCCTTTAATAGCTTGACAGTGTAGGGTTGGGCCAGGACTTGGGAGGGAGTCGCCTTGAAACCTTTCTAGGCACTGCATGCCCAGTATCGTTCTACCTCCCGCTGAAGCTCTTACTGGACCCAGAGGTTTCCTGGGGCCATTGCGAGACCTCCTGTGTGCCAAAGTCTCTGCTGAGTGCACCTTTAACCCTCCAACAACCTATGTTCCGCCTCCCAGGTTCAAGCCATTCTCCTGCCTCAGCCTCCCGAGTAGCTGGGATTACAGGCGTCTGCCACCACGCCCGGGTAAATTTTTGTATTTTTGTTTGCTTTTGTTTTTGAGATGGAGTTTCGCGCTGGTTACCCAGGCTGAAGTGCAATGGCGTGATCTCGCCTCACTGCAACCTCCCCATCCCAGGTTCAAGCAATTCTTCTGCCTCAGCCTCTTCAGTAGTTGGAACTACAGGTGCCCGCCACTGTGCCCAGCTAATTTTCGTATTTTTAATGGAGATGGGGTGTCACCATGTTGGCCAGGATGGTCTCGAACTCCTGACCTCAGGTGATCCTCCCACCTTGGCCTCCCAAAGTGCTGGGATTACAGGCGCAAAGCACTGTGCCCCGGCCGCCTAGAATTTGTTATATATATTATGTGGTCAGGATTAATTTTTCCATATGGATAACCAGTTATCCCACACTATTGAGGAAAGATGGACCCATTGTCATTTATAGTGTCATGTATCAAGTTTCCAAATAAGGAAGGCTCGTCTGGGCTCCTCCTTTCCTATTTTTCTGTTTCTCCCTGTGCCAAAATAACATAGCTTTAGTTGCCATGACTTTATAGTATGTTCAGAATATGGCAACATATGTTTCAGGGGGACTAGTGTATCGCAAGGAAACGAATATCTAATTTTTTTTTTTTTATTATTATTATACTTTAAGTTCTAGGGTACATGTGCATAGCGTGCAGGTTTGTTACATATGTATACCTGTGCCATGTTGGTGTGCTGCACCCATCAACTCGTCAGCACCCATCAATTCATCATTTATATCAGGTATAACTCCCCAATGCAATCCCTCCCCCCTCCCCCCTCCCCATGATAGGCCCCGGTGTGTGATGTTCCCCTTCCCAAGTCCAAGTGATCTCATTGTTCAGTTCCCACCTATGAGTGAGAACATGCGGTGTTTGGTTTTCTGTTCTTGTGATAGTTTGCTAAGAATGATGGTTTCCAGCTGCATCCATGTCCCTACGAAGGACGCAAACTCATCCTTTTTTATGGCTGCATAGTATTCCATGGTGTATATGTGCCACATTTTCTTAATCCAGTCTGTCATAGATGGACATTTGGGTTGATTCCAAGTCTTTGCTATTGTGAATAGTGCCGCAATAAACATACATGTGCATGTGTCTTTATAGCAGCATGATTTATAATTCTTTGGGTATATACCCAGTAGTGGGATGGCTGGGTCATATGGTACATCTAGTTCTAGATCCTTGAGGAATTGCCATACTGTTTTCCATAATGGTTGAACTAGTTTACAATCCCACCAACAGTGTAAAAGTGTTCCTGTTTCTCCACATCCTCTCCAACACCTGTTGTTTCCTGACTTTTGAATGATTGCCATTCTAACTGGTGTGAGATGGTATCTCATTGTGGTTTTGATTTGCATTTCTCTGATGGCGAGTGATGATGAGCATTTTTTCATGTGTCTGTTGGCTGTATAAATGTCTTCTTTTGAGAAATGTCTGTTCATATCCTTTGCCCACTTTTTGATGGGGTTGTTTGTTTTTTTCTTGTATATTTGTTTGAGTTCTTTGTAGATTCTGGATATTAGCCCTTTGTCAGATGCGTAGATTGCAAAAATTTTCTCCCATTCTGTAGGTTGCCTGTTCACTCTGATGGTAGTTTCTTTTGCTGTGCAGAAGCTCTTTAGTTTAATTAGATCCCATTTGTCGATTTTGGCTTTTGCTGCCGTTGCTTTTGGTGTTTTAGACATGAAGTCCTTGCCCATGCCTATGTCCTGAATGGTATTACCTAGGTTTTCTTCTAGGGTTTTTATGGTATTAGGTCTAACATTTAAGTCTCTGATCCATCTTGAGTTAATCTTCGTATAAGGAGTAAGGAAAGGATCCAGTTTCAGCTTTCTACTTATGGCTAGCCAATTTTCCCAGCACCATTTATTAAATAGGGAATCCTTTCCCCATTTCTTGTTTCTCTCAGGTTTGTCAAAGATCAGATGGCTGTAGATGTGTGGTATTATTTCTGAGGACTCTGTTCTGTTCCATTGGTCTATATCTCTGTTTTGGTACCAGTACCATGCTGTTTTGGTTACTGTAGCCTTGTAGTATAGTTTGAAGTCAGGTAGCGTGACGCCTCCAGCTTTGTCCTTTTGACTTAGGATTGTCTTGGCAATGCGGGCTCTTTTTTGGTTCCATATGAACTTTAAAGCAGTTTTTTCCAATTCTGTGAAGAAACTCATTGGTAGCTTGATGGTGATGCCATTGAATCTATAAATAACCTTGGGCAGTATGGCCATTTTCACGATATTGATTCTTCCTATCCATGAGCATGGTATATTCTTCCATTTGTTTGTGTCCTCTTTTATTTCACTGAGCAGTGGTTTGTAATTCTCCTTGAAGAGGTCCTTTACATCCCTTGTAAGTTGGATTCCTAGGTATTTTAACGAATATCTAAATTTTATGGCCCAGTGTGGTTATACATCCATGAGAGTTCTAGCTTCATCTTGATTCAGAGAGTTGAGGGCATGGGACGGTAGGGATTTGAGCCTGGGGAGAAGCGGAAGGGCTTAGATGTATCGAACAAGGTCCTGAAATAAAATGAATATCAAGAAGTTCAGGGGAAATGTAATAGATACACTCCTTGAATATTAGAACCAGGTGGGACCTTTGCAATAACAAAACACTGTGTGCAGTCGTCTAGCAGGTGCGGAAGAGGTGGCCCGGTGGCCACGTGTCCCACCTTTGACCAGGTTTGATCTTTAACAGGACACTTCACCTCTCTGGAACTTAATTTCCTCGTTTATAACATAGGACAACAATAGACTTTTCTTATATAAGGATTGTTGAGAGGACTAAGTGAAATGATGTATATACGGGGCTCGCAGTGTACTGGCACACAGCTACATGACGATTCAGTTTTGGTTATTTTTAGCCTATTTCCTTGATTCTAAGACCAGCTCCCCCTCCTCCCACATTTTACAATTCCTAAATTAGAACAAGCTTTACCACCACCTTCTACAATGATCTGTTTTCCCTCCTGGATCATTGTTTAGAACGTAGGAAACAAACAAACAAAAACCTTAACTTGGGGAGTTACGCTGTATGACATTCGGCACACTTTAATCTGTGTGCAAAATGGAAGCAGATGCCTTCCAGAAAGGAGAGGTTGAGAGAGAATCATGGACAACTACAGCTGTCCTGTGCCGAGCACGTGACACCCACCAGGTGGTATGTGGCAAGTGTGGAGGGTTCTGGAAACTGAGATTTCTGTCCCGGGCTCTGCCACTTATGAGCTGTGTGAGCTTGCCGCAGTCAGGTAACCTCTCTGAGCCTCTGCTTCCCCCATCCAGCAGGGCGAGTGATCCTAACTGCTGCTGCCACTCATCTGGAGAGCCAGGTGAGTGACTACCTGAGTAAGCCTTGCCACACATAAGCACTCTGTGAATGGAGCCGTTTGCAGCTGTTCCCTAGAGGCACTCCTCCCCCTCTGCCTGGCTGTGCTTTGCTTTGGGGGATTTCTTCTTCTTTTTTTTTTTTTTTTTGGAGACAGAGTCTCACTCTCTTGCCCGGGCTGGAGCGCAGTGGCACGATCTTGGCTCACTTCAACCTCTGCCTCACAGATTCAAGCAACTCTCTTGCCTCAGCCTCCTGAGTAGAGTAGCTGCGATTACAAGATGCGCCACCATGCCCGGCTAATTTTTGTGTTTTTAGTAGAGACAGGGTTTTGCCATGTTGACCATGCTGGTCTCGAACTCCTGACCTCAAGCGATCCATCTGCCTTGGCCTCCCAAAGTGCTGGGATTATAGGCGTGAGCCTCTGCACCTGGCTGGCTTTGGGATTTCTTTACCATTCTTCCCTTGAATTACAGAAATCCTGCCCACTCTTCAAAGCCCATGTCACATGTTTTCTCATCCCCTGGTTTGAACCTGTCTCACACTCCCCGCCTCGTCTTGGATGCCTATTGGTCACTTTTGGGCCCCCTTCGTCTCTTACGGAATTTTCAGCATTATAATACGGCTCTTCCAGGACTGTTTGATGTACTCCAGAGGATTGTCAACCCTTTGAGGGCAGGAGGGTGTCTTAACTTTGGCAAACCCTGTAATGCTAACAGAGAACAGCACTGTAGCACTGTAAAGAAGGAGAAATCACATGTATGCATTTGCTGAGTGCCTACTGTGTGCACACAGTGCGGTGGTGAGCAGAACAGACACAACCCGCGTCTTCTCATAGCCCACTGTTCTGGTTCCTACCCACGCCCAGCAGTGATGCCGGCCAGGCAGAGAAATGCCCTTGTGCCCTAGGTCAGTTGAACCTGCTCGTCAGGCTGTGTGACCTTCTGCATGGCTTTTGGGATGGTGCTGTTGTGCTGTGTGAGTTAGGTGGCAGGTCAGCTTGGGCCCACCGTGTTGGCATGGGGGTGGGCATGCAGAGGGTGGCTGGATGTCCATCTGCATGGTTAGAAAGGAGGATTTGGTGGTGAAATGTGTGGATCAGGACCCCGCTGCTAGTGGAGAAGGCTCATGTAGCCGTGATCCCTGGCCCAGGAGAAGCTGTGATCCTGGGCCTAACGCCTCCCTCAATGGCTTTACCTCCAAGTGGCTGCCCTTATGTTCAGGCCTGGAAATTGCTCTCTACAGGACAGGAGGTGCCTGCTGTTTGGCATAAGCTGAGGTTGCCCTGCAGAGCCTGGAGGTCAGTGCTAATTGGGCCCTGTGGCACCCGTAAACTCACTTAATGACCACCTGGACGTTGGGTCTCATGCTAGGGCCGCTGTCTGCGTTCTTTATCTGCGAAGGCAGAGGACACTGGAAAAACCAGTTAGGGTGTGTGAGGAGCATTTTATGTCGATATCAAGGGAGTGCTGGGGTCTTGGTTCAGGAGCCTGGAAATGTATGCAATCTGGCTTTTTCAGAAAGTCGGCCATGTTGAATATGGCAGCAAGACCTTTTTAGGAGTCACATCTGAACAGGCAAGGGGGCAGGACGAGAGTTTGGGGTTTGCTCCTCTTCCCTCTGATGGGAAAGGCGCCCAGCACGTCACCATGAGCAGCACTGGGGCTTGGCGTGGTCAAGAAGTGTTCACTGGCATGTGACCAGAGACCTTCGGAATAGCTGAGATGGAGTATGGCCCAGTGGGCATGGCTGTGCTCAGCCAGTGTCATGGCCCTGTGGTGAGAACTCCAGGAACATGCGCCATGTGGCTCTGCTGCCCTTCCTGTTCCTAGGATTCCCACCCACATTTGGCATCAAATTATTGCTCAGCAAACCTTTTATTTTTATTTTTATAGAGACGGCAGCTCGCTCTGTTGCCCAGGTTGGAGTTGGAGACCAGCCTTCCTCAGCCTCCTAAAGCACTGGGATGATAGGCGTGAACAAACATTTGCAATGAATGATTTAATTTCATATTCTTTGTCCATTTCATTATTCCTTGGTGAGGGTGGGAGTGTATTTGCTTTCTGTGGCTGCTGTAACAAGTTGATACAAACGTGTTAATTACATATGCATTAACTTAAAACAACAAATGATTCTCTCACCGTTCTGGAGACAAGCAGTCGGAAATTCAGCAGGGTTATGCTCCTGGGGGATCTTGGGGAGACTTCATGCCTTCGAGCTTTGGTGGCCCCAGGCTTCCTTGACCCATGGCCCTGGCACTGCAGTCTCTGCCTCTGTGGTCACATAGTGCCTCCTCTCTTTTCTGTCTCTTATGTTTCTCGTAAGCACACTTGAACTGAGGGCCTATCCAGATAATACAGGGTGACTTCCTCATCTCAGAATCTTAATTGTGTCTGCTAAGACTACTATTCCAAATATAAGGTCACATTTCCAGGTTCTGGGAATTAGGATGTGACATCTTTTTGGGGACCACCATTCAACCCACTACACGAGTATTTTAGTACTAATGAATTGCTTTTTGAGCTATATAATGGCTCTTTTCTGGGCATGTTGGCTCGTGCCTATAATCTCAGCACTTTGGGAGGCCAAGCCAGGGATCACTTGAGCCCAGGAGTTCGAGACCAGCCTTGGCAACGTAGTGAGACTCGGTCTTTACAAAAATAAAAAATTAGGCATGCTGGCGTCTGCCTGTAGTCTTAGCTACTTGGGAGGCTGAGGTGGGAGGATAGCTTGAGCTGGGAGGTTGAGGGTGCAATGAGTCTTGATTGTGTCACTGCACTCTAGCCCGGGTGACAGAGCAAGACTCTGTCTCAAAAAATAAAATAAAATAAATAAAAACCCGTAGTCACTGGGTTTGTTCTTCCTAGTCTGCAGTTGCATTAAGTTTTTTATGTTCATATATAGAAATAATTTTAAATTTTATATAGCCAGATGTCCTTTTCTTTCCATTGGTTTTAGGTTCAGAAAGTTCTTTCTTATTGAGTATCTGATCAATAGTCATTCATGGTAAAATAAAACCTTAAGAAATTGACTTTTAAAAACATCGACTAATGAGAATTGTATTTATCATGTGCAACATGATGTTTTGAACTACTATCCTTTGTATATTGGTTGAGTCTAGCTAAGTAGCATAGACATTACCTCATATTTATTATTTTTTTGTTGTGGGACCCTTGAAATAGACCGTTAGCAATTTTCTAGAATACAATTAATTGTTATTAACAACAGTCACCATGTTGTTCAATGGATCTCTTGAACTTATTCCTCCTGTCTAATGGGAATTTGTATTCTTTGATGAACATCTTCCCTATTCCTCCAGAAGAAATTGACTTTTTAATCTAATGATAACTTGTTTTGATATTTGCTGTGAGGATCTACACTCGGAAAGAAACAGCTAGTCTCCACATGTGATAACATTTCATAGATCTATACACATATAAGCCTACAGAAAAAGAGAGAGGGAACATGCAAAACCCAGAGAAATTGAAGTGAGATCTGCAGTTTTGATAATGTACCATGGTTCCATCAGATGCTGCGATGGGGGATGCTGGCACAAGGTACACAGGACTTTAATGTCCTTTTTTTTTTTTTGAGACCAAGTCTCGCTCTGTTGCCTAGGCTGGAGTGCAATAGTACAATCTTGGCTCACTGCAACCTCCACTTCCTGGGTTCAAGTGATTCTCCTGTCTCAGCTTCCTAAATAGCTGGGACTACAATCGCACGCCACCACAGCTAATTTTTATATTTTTAGTAGAGACAGGGTTTCACCACATTGGTCAGGCTAGTCTCGAACTTCCTGACCTCAAGTGATCCCACCTGCCTCAACTGGGTGCTGGGATTACAGGTGTAAGCCACTGTGCCTTGCCATATTTTTATAACTTCTTAAGAGTCTATAATTATTAAAAATAAAAAATTAAAAAGCTAATTAGATATACCAATACCAATTATTAAATGATTTATTGTATTATTTGTAAAACACCCTTTATTAAGTTGCGATATATGCTAGAGTCTTGTAAAATTGTAGTTCAACATTTAATTTTGGGAAAATTGACATCATTTGAGATATATATATAGATATATAACTATATCTATATATAACTATATATATATATATATATATATATATATAAAACAGTCTTCCCTTCTGGGAGCACGGTGTGTCCTGTTTATTCATGGTATATTTTGTATTTCAATAAAATGTGTGTAGTTTCCTTCAGATTTCATAGATGTTTTTAAATGTTCTGTTATTATGGATGGATGTTTTTTCCATTTATATTCTTTGTCCAGCCTGTGCTGGTTATATGTCCCTGAATATAATTTCCATACCCTTTCAAATGCATGGAATTCTTTTAACTGGGGAACATGCTTTGCATTCTCCCATTAGAGACAATGTTTAACAGGCTTCTTCGTTCCTTCAAACCTGCTCTCAGAAAGGCTGTGGTTGGTTATTTACCCTGTAATGTGAATTTCAGTAGCCGTGTTCTCCATCCTGATGTATTGGGAGGTTTGTAAAGACATATGAGTTAGTGTTCAGGGATTGTAATGCTAACTGTATTTTCCTGGATTCTGTTTCTTTGAACATTGTAGAGGTGCTGTCTCTAGTAGGTCACACGGTGTATTGCCTGGGGTATCCTAGGCCCGACCAGGCGGGGTGGACAGACTGATGTCAGTCCAGAGAGTGAGCTGGGCTGGCCGTGGGCTTTCTTCTCTGCTTTGCTCCCCAGGGCCTTGAGGCCTGGATGGGCACTGAGGGTATTGAGAAGGCTGCTAGCTGGATGAACCCCAAATTTAGGCACACTCAGAAATGGAAAATGTCCCATTAACCCCCATCCAGGTCAGTCTTACGAAATCCGACTACTGGAGAATCGGAAGCTGGGCGACTTTCAAGATCTGAACACAAAATATGTCAAGGTAAGCCCCACAGGCCGTTCTCACTGCCTCGGGGAGAGGGGCCTGATTAGGGTCTGGGCACCTGGGCTTGCTGGAGTTGGGCACGAGTAACTGGAAGGTGAGGGAGAGGCCAGGTTCAGCTCAGCCCTCAATGGTGAGACAGCCCCTGTTTGGCTTCTCTGGAGCCTGTTGCCCAGGTGGGGATTAGATGGGCTGGCAGCGTTGAACTTTTCTGAGCTTCAGTTTGCTCATCTGCACGAAAGGGTTAATAAATTAGACATAAACACAAAGCATTTAGTAATACTGGGACAAATGGTAGTCATCACTGTTGTTGCTGTTGTTAGTGTTACTGGGATCTGAGGAGGGGATCGTGGGCGAAGCTTGAGAACTGGGAAAGGAAACTCCAGGAGGAGGGGCCTCAAAGGTGCGAGGGTTTGCTGTGGCTCAGGGAAAAGAGGTGGGTTCCTCTTGGCCCCCACAGTCACTTGTTCCTCTGCTGGCTTCCCTCCCCAGAGCATCATCCGCGTGGTCTTCCATGACCGCCGGCTGCAGTACACGGAGCACCAGCAGCTGGAGGGCTGGCGGTGGAGCCGGCCGGGAGACCGGATCCTGGACATCGGTGAGTCTCCTGGCCGGGAGAGGCCAGGCAAGGCTCGAGGCACCCGCGCCACGTTGGGTTCTTCCTGGATGCCACTGGGACTTATGCCGAGAAGGCGTTTTAGCTTGCACTTGCTCTGTGTAAAACCCCACGGGAGCTTGCAGAGCTGACCATACACTGGGTCCTGCCCTCGAGGAGTACCCGTTTTCAGTGGAAAAGAAAGGTCTGTGGAATTGAGAGACCTGCTCACAGGGAGTTCCGGGAAGGCTTTGTGGAAGGATGGTGCCTTAAAGGATTTTGATAAGTGTTGAAGATAACCGTGAGCATCACAGAGATAGATCGGCAATGGAAATGGCATTCTGGGGCCTCAGGGACTGGCCCACAGTCCTTTACCCATAATCCTTGTGGCCAGGTGGGTTTTGAAATTCAGAAGCTAGAATGACAATACGGTGTGTGTACCCAGAGCATTAGGGAACATCTCCAACAGGCAGCCAAGCACGGTCATATTTCTGTAGCAAAATAAAATGACGGTTCATACATAATGGGGTGAAGACGACACAGCGCTTGTGGTTCAGGTCAGGCTTTCCGTCCAGTAAGTTACGCAAAACTTTTTCAGAGCTTTCGGCATTTCACGTTGGGGTGAAGGAATTGGGACCTGTAACAGGGGTCCTTCCCTAAGTATTTGGGAGAGGCTGACAATTGCACTTTCTGTATGTGTGTGTGTGTATGCAGATATTCCACTGTCTGTTGGTATCTTGGACCCCAGGGCCAGCCCGACCCAGCTGAATGCAGTGGAGTTTTTGTGGGATCCTGCGAAGAGAGCTTCTGCATTCATCCAGGTGGGCCACAGGGAGCTTGCCCTCCAGGGGAAGACCTAGCCTTCGGGGTGGCCTGCTTGCAGTTTCTCAAAACTAACCCATCTGGAAGGGTCTGGATGAGCTTCTGCTCCCTGTCACTGAGAAGGAAACTGCAGGAGAGAGAGAATGAGTGTTGCGCAGAGTCACAGAGCTTGTTGGTCCATATTTAGGGAACAGAGTGGGGAGGGTTTTAGAATTCTATCTGGGTTTTGCCCCTAGAATATATAAGCTTTATACATGAGTATTTCCCAACATAAATCATGTGAAAGTAAACATGTTTTCTATTATAGTTTCTATCGTTGAATGAATTATTTTGTTATCAAGCGCTGGTGTGGATCCAGCCTTTTGTTACATGCCACGTGAGATCAAGGTGGTGAAGGATGTGACTGTGTTGTCGTGGTTGTGGTTCTGGCTTGATCCCGGCTCTCTCACTTGCTGTGTGTCCTTGAGCAAAGTCTCCTCCCTTTCTGAGCCTCTTAGTTTTCTAACCTCCCATCTTACAGATCAGATAATGAATATAGAGCTGTTAGCACTGCCTGGTCCCTAGGAATCACTCAATAAAAGTTAGCGATCTTTTCTTTCTCTCTTTCTTTTTTTTTTTTTTTGCAATTACAATATTCTTAATATATTTTAAAATTATTACTACATTGTTATTATTACAATTATATATTGCATTCTTATAATATTATTGCAGTATTATAGCAATACATTGATATCAAGTCCATTTATGTAGTAGGAACCTACGAGAAATACAGAAATGGTTCCAGCCTTCTGGTTATGCTTCCAGCCTGGCCCGAGTAGCTTGGACACCAGGACATTAGAGAGGGGTTAGGGCTGTGCTGTGGTCCCTGCCCTCTGTCTAGGATTTGCCAAGGGAAAGGAATCTGGGTGAGGAGTTAGGTTGAGGTCATTGGGGTCAGTGACCTGGGGAGTGGTAGGGACTTAACGGTCAGGCAGGGCCTCCACAGTAAAGAGACAAAAGTGGGGATGTGTGTCTTTTGCAGGGAGGGGAACAGGGATGCCACCGGCCTGATGGAGTGGACAGAGTATCGGGGAGAGCAGGACGGTCGAGGCAGGCCTGCACTGACCAAGCAGGGAGGGACGCCTCCACATAGAGGGGACGCTTGGGGGATCCAGGGCCCTGCTTGATGCTGCCTTGCCACCTGCCCAACGTTTCTCCTCCCAGGTACACTGCATCAGCACAGAATTCACCCCCAGGAAGCACGGGGGCGAGAAGGGAGTGCCCTTTCGAGTCCAGATTGATACGTTTAAGCAGAACGAGAATGGGGAGTACACGGAGCACCTGCACTCAGCCAGCTGCCAGATCAAGGTGTTCAAGGTAGGATGGCTTCGCAGGCTCTGCCCTGTCCTGCTGCTGGCCTGGCCTGTGGTCACATTCACCCGCAGAGACCCTGGAGATTCCTCTTAGAGGCCCGGCAAGGAACGCAGCATCCCTTGAGCACGTGGCTTCTACCTGGACTCCTAATGCGCACAAGCTGCAAGTCCAGGTACCACAGGCTGCTGCTGTCCTGCTGGGGGCGTGTTTTCACCTGTGGCACCCACTCAGCTTCTGGCAGAAGCATCGGCGTGGATGTCCATCCTGGCTGTCGGTCCTCGGTGCTACTCTATAAGAATGATTGGATTTGTACATTTTAGCTTTATTTTCGCCCAAGCACATTATAGTAGCCCACAGGTGCTCACGTTTGGATTCTCCTTAAAAATCAAAGCAAGAGTCCCCTCCCTGCTGGAGGCCTGGCCTCGGATCTTCCTGTTTAGGACCTGAAGCCATTTTTCTCTTTGCAGTGACTTCCTGTTAGAGAAACATTTTCAGGGGGACCGCCTCCCTTTTCTTTCCTTGCTTCATTCCCTACAGTCGCCTGTCACTATTTTCCATCTCTTCAATCTGGACTGATTATTTCCTGAAGATAGTAGCCAGCGATACGGCTCAGTGTCTTGTGTGGCCTCAGGGAGATGTGGAGGGTTGCATGAGCTTGCATCATTCTCAGGGCGTGAGGGCAACCCATGTCCAAGCAGGCCCCAGCCCCACAGTCCCCAGCCCCTATAGGCCCTGTCTGTTGGGGCCGCTCTAGCAGTGTCTGCGGAGAAGTAGTGGACCCACCTTCTGTGCCGGAATTGCCTTGAGTAACCAGCCCTGGTGCTTATTCCAGCTTCCTCTTGTTTCACATTCAAGTGAATTTGGAGCCTGCTGAGAAAGTTCCATCTTCTGGGTCTGGAGACC
This sequence comes from Piliocolobus tephrosceles, assembly GCF_002776525.5. Taxonomy (NCBI): domain Eukaryota; kingdom Metazoa; phylum Chordata; class Mammalia; order Primates; family Cercopithecidae; genus Piliocolobus; species Piliocolobus tephrosceles. Next base: position 3,346,239 of record NC_045444.1, on the reverse strand, counting down.
CAAGAGGCAGTTGCTTTAGACAGGACCCTTTAGAAAGCTGGGTATGTGCTGATCTTCCCCCAGGTCGAAGGCACGGGCCCGTGGAACACCCATGCTTGGAATGGAAGTGGGAATAAATGCCCATGGGTAGAACCATAAACCTGGGGGCAACCCCGGAGACAGGGATGGTGCCATTTCTCACAGAGCCTGGGCCACAGTGAGCACTGGGCCGTGATCTGGGGACGCCATCACCATCACAGCTGCAGGAGAGGGAGCTGAGGACAAGCTGATGGAGTCTGCACTCAGGAGACCACACAGCCAGGCTGCCTGAGAGTTGTGGGCACAGGGTTCTGAGGCCCCGGCCCAGCTCCGTGGTTTGGGACGCCTTGGTTAGTCAGTGATGTCGGCCCTGAGTGGGAGGCAGAAGTGGCAGGAGGGATATGTGTTCGTCTTTCCTGGCAGAGCAGTGGCCTCCAAGGGGAGCTGTGCTCCTCTGCTCTGCTTGTTTCCTACTGCTGCTGTCACAAGTGGCCACAAATTTTGGCTTAAAACTGTGTGCGTTTATTATCTTCCGGTGCTGGCAGTCAGAAGTCCGGAACAGTCCTCACTGGGCCAAAGGTGTCAGCGGGCCTGTGTTCCTTTCCCAACGCTCTGGGCGGGGCTCTTGCCGTTTCCAGCTTCTAAAGCCATTTCTAGGTTCATGGTTCTTCCTTTGTCCTCAGAGCCAGCAGGAGCAGGCTGAGTCCTTCTCACATGGCAGCCCCAACCTCCTCGTCTGCCTCCCTCTTCCTTTTGTGAGGACGCTGTGATTACATGGCGCCACGCGGTTAGTCCCGATGGTCTTCCTATTACATCAGTTGCGTAGCAATCTTAATTCCATCTGAAGCCTCAGTTCCCCGTTTGCCATGTTAGGTGATGTATTCACAGGTTCTGGGGATTAGCAAATAGCCATCTTTGGGAACCATTATTCTGCCGACCATGTCCACCAAGCAGTGGGCGTGGCAGCCCTGCGGTATCACTGCCTGCTCCGGGATCTGACGGTCCTGGACACCTGCATGGCTGTGTGCTGTGGTCTTTGCCTAGCCTGCGGTTCACTGTTGCTCTAACTACCACCTCCCCTCATGTACAGACCGCGTCTCTGCCAGCCTTGGCCCCTGTCAGGTAGTGGTTCATTCCCTCACCAGGGATGTCAGGTTAGTTCTGCTGCTCTCACGGTGTGTGCCCTGAGGGGACGCTGTGCTGGGCAGTAGGAGAGAAGTGAGGTGGCATCTCCACTCCCATGGGGTGCCCTGTGTACCCCTTCTATACCTTGGGTCAAGCTTAGGAGTGAGGGCTCTGTCTGCCAGGCTCCTCAACCCATGCCAGGCATTGCTTGGGGAGTCGGGCTGGAAGCTGCCTGGTCTCAGTGCCCCAAGGAAGGCCTTGGCATCTCCTGCAGAGAGTAGGGGTGGCAGGAGCCCCTAGTCACCGAAACCTGGCTCCTCAGAATGCCTGAGGTATCCTCCCACCTGCCTGCCCCCACTCACATAACAGATGCAGCTGGCGTGCACAAGCCAGGCTGAGCTGAGCCAAGTTGCCTGTCACCCCTCCCTCTGCCAGTCACCCCAGTTACTGGGAAGCCTGGCTTGTTGAAGCCACTCCCTGGGACACTGTGTGGGGTGTCAGGGTCTCTGAAGGGAAAGGCAGGGCTCTTCTCTGAGCAACCAGTTCCCTCCAGGCCTCATCAAGGCCTAGTGCGTGCCCCGCATGCAGGCTCCGCCATGGCCTGGCTACAACCCCGCCTTGCCTGTACCCTCTCTGCAGGGGGAGGAGTCTCCTGAGGGACAGGAGCTGGAGCTGGAGCAGGGAGGCCAGGTCGTGGGAGTATGGCTGCCACACGCCCCACTCTCGCCCCGGATGCTGGATCTGTCACGCACATCCCTGTGTGACCTCTGCCATCCTGCTTCATCCAGGGCAGGCATCACTCCACGGCAGCGCGGCCCCAACCTTTTTGGCACCAGGGACTGGTTCCGTGGAAGACTGTTTTTCCACGGAAGAGAGGGGAATGGTTTCAGGATGATTGAAGTGCGTTACATTTATTGTGCACTTTATTTCTGTTATGATTATATTGTAATATATAAGGAAATGATTATACAGCTCGTCATAATGCAGGATCAGTGGGAGCCCTGAGCTTGTTTTCCTGCAACTAGATGGTCTCATATAGGAGTGAGGGCGGACAGTGGCCCATCATCAGGCATTAGATTCTCATCAGGAGCACACAGCCTAGATCCCTTGCAGGCGCAGTTCACAAAAGGTTTTGCCCTCCTATGAGGATCTAATGCTGCCACTGGTCTGACCCGGGAGGCAGAGCTTGGGCGGTCCTGTGAGCAGTGGGGAGCAGCTGTAAGTACTGTGAGGTATTTACTTCACAGTAAGATGACGATGAAGCTTTGCTCACTCACCTGCTGCTCACCTGTTGTGGGGCCCAGTTCCTAACAGGCCGTGGGACCGGCACCCGTCTGTGGCCTGGAGGTTGAGGACCACTGCTCTAAGAGATGCTCCCTAAAAACCCTTGATCTGGGAGCCAAAAGCCATAGCCTGAGAAAGATGCCCCCTGGAATGAAAATCCCTCAAGGTGCCATTGAGCTTGAACTACTGTTTTCATCATCTGCCCACCACACGTAGCCTGCTGTGTGCGTAGTAAAACTGCTCGGTTCCAGCGCTGCTCGGAGTCTTTACATCTGACTTCGCCAAGTAGGCATGAGCTCATAAGATGCAAATCCTCAGGAGACTACATAGCGAGGTCGAGAAGGCCCCCCATGGTGGTACCTGCGGGGCCAGCCTGCGATGCAGCTCACCTGGCCACTCTCACTTGGATCCTCTCCCATCCTGATGAACCCCTTAAGCCTCAGTTTCCCACTCTGTAAATGAAGGGAATAATAGTAGGCGTGAGGCCTACACACCCTTCGAAAGTTGCCACAGTTTGCAAAGCACCGGCGATTGTCAGGCTGTCTCTCTGGATGGAGACGTTCCCCTGCAGACAGAGTGTAAGCTGGGGCTCAGCAGGTGTCCTGAGCGGTGAGGGTAAGAAGGCCTTCAGCTTATGACCAGGATTTCTCAGGTTGCAAGCACAGACTAAATCCAGACCAGCAGCCTGTACTTCTTCCACTTTCGACTGCTCTCCCTGGGTAACCCAAGGAATGCACTGGGATTCCTTGTGGGTCCCAGGGTTCCTTTTCATAAGCGAGTGGCCATGGGAAACAGTCTTTTCCCCTTGAGCAGCAGAGTGCAGGACCCGTGGCAGGTTCCGAGTTCCTCAGGTGGGGAAACGGGCGGAATGGGAGGGGAGATAGGTGCTGTCCTGCCCCTGAGTTCCTGCGCCCTGGGGCCCTGGGTGAGGTGGGAAGCAGGAGAGGGCTTGGGGGCTGCTGCCTCTGTCAGTTTGGACTAATTGGACTCTGTACTCTGTGCTCGCAGCCGAAGGGAGCCGATCGGAAACAGAAGACTGACCGGGAGAAGATGGAGAAGAGAACTGCCCAAGAGAAGGAGAAATACCAGCCGTCCTATGAAACCACCATCCTCACAGAGGTGAGCCGGCTGGGTGCGGGGACAGAGCCTCCAGGGGCCTTCCACCAGGAGCAGGGCTGCTGGCTTAGATTCTTGGAAAATGGCCCATCTCGGCTGAGTGCTTCTGAGAGTGCTTATTCCGCTGTGGTGGGTTCCAGTGTCTGGAGCTCGTGTCCATCTGATAAGACCCAGTGGCCCGGGAGGCATTTCAGAAATAACTTCCAGCTCTGCTCCCTTTGAACGCATTTGTGCTTTCCCAATTTAGGTTCCTTTGTGTTTTTGAGTAGGTAATGTATTCACATGGTTTTAAATTCCAAAGGTACGAGAGAGTGTACAACAGAAAATATCCCTCTCAGTGCCATCCCTGCCTCGTGGTTTCTCCCCTCCAGGTCAGAAACCTTGTACATCTGGCCCAACGTTTTCTGCAGGTGAAGCCAGTGTAGACACATGTTTGCCCCATGCCTGCATTTATACACCAACAGTGTACATAGACACACCTTGCTTTTTTCCATTATTAGCTTATCTTGGTGCCTGATCCCTACAGCTTTCTAGTTCCTTACCCAGCTGCGTGCCGTCGTGTGTGATGGCCTGTTGGTGGATGCGGGGTCGTTTCTGAGCTCTCGGAGTTTCAGACAGTGGTGTAGTGAGTAACTGTGCACGTGAAGGTCTGCACATGGGAAGCAGTCGGCAGGTTTCCTTTCTCAGTGGGATCTCTGGGTTGGAGGGTGTTGGCACTTGTTATTTTGCTGCCTGGTTGTATTTTCTGTTAGCCCGGACAGCAATGCCAGCCTGCTCCAACTCTCCATATGTCCATGGGAACTCCTGAGGAGCTTGTTCTTCCTCTTCCCTTTTTTCTTTTTTTTTTTTCTTTTTTTTTGAGACAGAGTCTCACTCTGTTGCCCAGGCTGGAGTGCAGTGGCGCAGTCTCGGCTCACTGCAACCTTGGTCTCCTGGGTTCAAGTGATTCTCCTGCCTCAGCGTCCCCCAGTACCTGGGATTACGTGCATGCGCCACCATGCCCAGCTAATTTTTTTGTATTTTTATTAGAGATGGGGTTTCACCATGTTGGCCAGGCTGGTCTTGAACTCCTAAGCTCAAGTGATGTGCCCGCCTTGGCCTCCCAAAGTGCTGGGATTACAGGTGTGAGCCACTGTACCTAACCTCTTCCCTTTCCAAGTTGCGGCGAGTGCCTCCTTTTTTACTGGGAATTTTTGTGTAACTCTTTCCCACTATATTCTGCAGTCAGGCTAACTAATTGGTGGTGCTATTTGTTCATTGAGTAATTGGACTCCCTCAGAAGGCCTCCCACGTGGGTAAGGCCCCTGCCGGCCATGGTAGGATTAAGGCTGTTAGGGGTGAGGCTAGGGGTGAGGCTTGGCGTGAGGCTTGGAGCATCTGAGAGAATGGTGTCCCGGTCTTGGCTGATGAGCAGCTGTATGTATATGTGTATGTGTACATGCAGAAGGGTTATTTGCACCAAGACAGTGTAAAAGCTAATTTTGTGGTCAGACAGATGTGCACTGGCGTTCTCTCTGACTGAAGGTCAGTCACCTGCCTCCCCCTCAGCCCACAAAGGAGTGGCAGGATGCAAGGACTGCATTTATGGATTAGAGACCAAACTAGTTTCTTCCCATACTTGGTTCATGCCTGTGCTGGTGCCACTGACCGGTGTCCCCACCTCCTGATACCATTCTCTCCCTAACTGAGCCTCAGCCTCTCTGCTCCCCTGCTGACTGCCCCTGGGAAGAGAGGTCTTGGTGAGCCGCTTGCCACAGTGCAGTCTAGTTGAAAGCCCACCCTGGGAGGCGCTGCTGCCTCTTCTATCGGCTGTTCAGCTTTCCTCCTCGGGCTGTAGGATTTAGCACCAACAAATTCAAGCCCACACTCACAACACTTAAATATTTACCAACACTGTAGTTTGGCGGGTGATAGTAAATCTTCAGGAATGCTTCAAATTGGCCCTCTCTGAAGAGGCATCATTGCAGGCAAGGGAAGAGAGGAGCTTTTTCTGCTGGATGGACTTTCTCCAGCAGGCAAAACCTGTACATCCTCGCTTCCTTTGGGAGACTCCACATGCATTCGTTTTTGGCTTCCATAGTAGCATGTTTTTGAGGGCAAGGATCACGTCTTTCATGTTTGTGGATCTCCCGTAGCCCCTAGCAGAATGCCTCAAATGGAATGAGCACGGTCGAATCTCACTGAGAGGAGCTGCTTTTGGTGATTGCGCGAGGACCTTTGCCCCTGTCGGCAGGTTCTTTTTTCAAATAGCGCAGGTTGTAATACTGACTCTTACTGCTTATTTTTTCGTTTGGAAGTTGCCTGTGGCCCAGCACTCCCTATAACAGACATTTACACGAATTTGTCTCTCCCGGGAAAAGCTGTTTCTGAACAACCGGCCGGTTTTGTTTTTTCTCTCTCCTGGACCGACTCAAAAATCCCATGACTGTGATGTTTCCTCTCTGGTGTTACTGCTGGGAAGCCCAGAGAGACCCCTTGCGCGCTTCCCTTGCTCCAGGGGTGACTTCTGAACATTTCTGCTGGTTTCCTTCATGTGGCCCTCAGAACCTGCCTGGCCGTGGCTCACTGTGGGTACTAGGGAAGTGCAGTTTGACAGGTCGGGGCCTCATGCATTGGTGTCAGTGTGTGCCTGCTGGGGAGGACCTGGGGATCACGACTCAGCACCTCTCCAGATCCCAGCTCGGCCCTGTGCTCTCTCCTGCAGTGCTCTCCGTGGCCCGACGTGGCCTACCAGGTGAACAACGCCCCGTCCCCAAGCTACAATGGCTCTCCAAACAGCTTTGGCCTCGGCGAAGGGTACGTCCCACCTTTCTTTCTTTGGGTTCCCTGGAATGAAGACGGGCGTACTTTCCTTTCTTAGTACTTCCTTCCTGGGTCTCCTCTCCTTTCTGTTTTGGTCTCAGAGTAGCTAACTCGTGTTGCAGTCACAACTGTCTTTAGCATTTACACAACTTTTAGTGCTCAGAAACACCCCTGTAAACGCTGTCGGGTGGGGCAGCAGCCCAGAACTTAACCTGGTGAAACCAGGACTGGCTTGAGGGTGCATGAGGTCAGCCACCCGAGACAGCCTCTGGTGCCCTCTGGGGCAGAATGGCCCTCCTGACAGTGGAGCCTTAGGGAGCAGCTGTCTGGGAGGCCCTTCCTGGCTCTTTGTCCAGAGTGGTCACTGAGTGTGGGGGTGAGGGGGTCTGGCTAGGGTCCTCTCTGCCTTGGGTTTCAGGCCTTATGACACAGAAGCTGGTTTCATTGCTGTCCCACACAGCTCTGCAGACACACAGGCCACATGGACCCTGAGGATGCTGTGACGGGACAGTGCTGGAGCTGCAGGCAGTTTCCTAACCGTTGGGGGCTGCACGGCACGGGGCCATGGGTCACCGTGATGGCTCTGCCTGCCCTTTGCTGGCAGCAGGGGTGGGGGCAGGAGAGTGCTGGGTGGGAGGCTGCCTGTTTTCTGCCTGCAGGTTCGTCAGAGCCCATGTTTGGCAGACAGAACTTTTCTAATAAGAAAGCGAGATTGTCTGTGAACCTGATTTTACCAAGGAGTCCCCGGGGAAGCGGGGGTAGACACAGAAACCGTGTTGTGTTTAGATTCAGGCAGACCTAGTCTTCAGTCTTTGCCTTTTGCGGGGTAACTCCCTTAACCTCCCTGAGCCTCAGTTTCTCTACTGCAAAAGGAGGGTAAGAATTCTACACAGGGTCGGGAGGAATGAGTGTACGATGCTTGCACTCCATAGACACTTGGTGAGAAGTGGCGGCTGTCTTCATTGATGGCCGGTCTGGGGATCAGCCCTGCAAGGCTCTCTTTTTCCCATTATGGAGAAATAGACATAACACAAAATTTACCATTTTAAAGTGTGCAGTCTGGTGGCATTAAGTACATTCACACTGGGCCGGGTGCGGTGGCTCAAGCCTGTAATCCCAGCACTTTGGGAGGCCGAGACGGGCGGATCACGAGGTCAGGAGATCGAGACCATCCTGGCTAACACAGTGAAACCCCATCTCTACTAAAAAATTCAAAAAACTAGCCGGGCGAGGTGGTGGCGCCTGTAGTCCCAGCTACTCGGGAGGCTGAGGCAGGAGAATGGCGTGAACCCGGGAGGTGGAGCTTGCAGTGAGCCGAAATCCGACCACTGCACACCAGCCTGGGCGACAGAGCGAGACTCCGTCTCAAAAAAAAAAAAAAAAAAAAAAAAGTACATTCACACCGTTGTGCAGCCTTCACCGCCATCCACCTGGAGAGTGCTCAGGTCTGTGCCTCCTCCCCAGTCTAGCCCCCGACGAAGCTTGTGCACCCCCTCTCGGGAGAAAACAGAACAGTGCTTTTCCTCGTGGATGGATGTCAAGCCGTGGGGGCTTGTTCACTGCAAAATAACTCCCCGTGGGATTCCTCTGCCCTCTCCTGTCACCACCCGGCAAAGGGTTTGGTGGAGGACCCTTGGGTTTGGCGGCAGCCTTCCAGGTGCTGAGGCGCTGGGTGCCCTTGTCCAGCCTGTCCTTCTTTGGGGCTGGGACTTGAATCTCCAAGTTCAAGACCACCAGGGGTCAGCCCACAAGGGCCTGGGATGTGCTACTGATGACTCGGGTAGGGGAGTATCGTTGACTGGGGCAGTGTAGCCTCTCAGAACTTCCTGTCTACACTGAAAAAGGCTCAGTTAGGGATTTTGAGGGATTGAACATTGACTACTGCTATGTTTCTGTGACTCAGGAAATTCTTGAGGACTCATTCCACTTAGAACAAATCCTGCACCTAACAGCAAGTAAAAGTGCCAGGCTGGGTGCCGGGACATTGGCCATGGCCCTGGGAGCCCCCTCCGTCCTCATCACTGGTTCCTTTTCCTTTGCAGCAACACCTCTCCGACCCACGCGGTGGAGGCCCTGCCCATGGGCAGTGACGTAAGTGTCTGAGCAGGGCTTTCCGGCTGGCGGTCCCTCGTGGGCCCTGAGCCGCTATCTCAAGCCTCTCCCCTCTGCCCACAGCACCTGCTCCCATCAGCCTCAATCCAGGATGCCCAGCAGTGGCTGCACCGCAACAGGTTCTCGCAGTTCTGCCGGCTGTTTGCCAGCTTCTCAGGTGAGCATCTCTGAATTGTGTTTAAAGCCCGTGAGCATCTTGGAAACACGTAGCAAGGCTGGCCACCTTCCGGGACTTGCTCTCGACCCAGGCAGCGCTGTCGTTTCGGCTGGGAGGCCCAGGACAGTGTGGGTTCACTCGCTCACGTGCCGCAGCCCCAGGCCAGGTGCTAGACGTAGGAGATGCTGTCCCCAGAAGGTCCCAGGTGAGCGTGACTTTAGGGGGACCATCTGGGTGACTTGGTCAAGATCCCCTCTCCTGCGGGGGATGGTGGGCTCTGGTCTGCCCAGGAAGGGTAGACCGGCAGGGTGATGTAAGGCCCCTTATGCTTTTCCTACCCAAATACTGCTCCTCACACTGGCTCCAGAGCCACGACCTGGGAGATCGAGGTAAAGCCATGGGTGAGGCAGAAAGGGGGCTCTTCCTTCTTTAAAAAGTTTCAGAGCCCTTCGTGATGGGCCCTCAGACAGAAGTCCCAAGCTAGGTATTGTGGGGTGCAAAGGTGAACTGAGCAGTGAGCCTTGCCAGCAAGTAGAGCTCATCCACAGTGACAGAGTCAAGGCTTGGCCACAGCCAGAGGAGCGGATTCCACAGACATCTGTGGCAGCGGAAGAGAAATGGCGCCTGCGCACCCTCAGCTCGGCACCGCTGAGAGCCTGTTGGGGGAGGGTCCCTGGGCGGGGAAACACAGTGACCCTGTCCTTGGGAGCTTGCAGCTGGAAGTCAGTACAGATGCATAGACCGCTCATTTCAGTGCGGTTCGACCTGTGCGATTGGCGGGGGGGTTCAGAGAGGACCCTGAGCTGGACTGGGTGGAGGAGGGGGAGGAATGCCGGCTGTGGTCTTAAGTAGGGCAGTCAGCCACCATGGGGGCACCTGCCTTGTGTGGTCACAGAGCAGGGCACCCAGGTGGAGTGGAGTGGCCTGGGAAGGAGAGGTCAGAAAGGTAGCAAGGGACATGGACAGGGTGGGGGCCCTGGAAGAACAGTGAAAGGACTTCGGCTTTTACTCCCAGTGGAAAGGAAGCCATTGTGTCTATAGAATTGTACCTAAAACCGTATTTTATCGTGGCAGGAAGAGAGGGGTGGGAATCGTGGCCTTGGGCAGGCTTTCAGCTGAGGCTGAGATACTCGTACCTTGGAGAGTGTGTGGGACCAGGCTCTCGGGGACCCCCTTGGGCTTTGAGGGAGGGGCAGCCCTCACGCTGTGCTCGCTCCTGTCCCCATGAGACAGTCGCCTTCCTACGTTCCTTTAAATGTGGGCCCGTCCTCACATGCTGCTGGTGGGACCATACATGGAGGTAACACTCTGGGAAACTGCTGGCAGTGTCTGCCAGAGCCATACACACCCTACGGCCCCACAGCCCTCTCCGGGGCTGGACCTGGCAGACACGCACCTGTGTAATGAGCAAAGACATGTATGAGAGCCTTCAGAGAGCCTGTTCATAACAGCCCAGAGCAGAATCCCCCACAGCGCCCATCCACACGAAGTGGGTATGTGAACTGTGGTGCAGACAGACAATGATAATAGGTGAGAACGGGCATGCACAGTCTGTGACTGCATTCCACACGTGACTTGGAGCAAGGGAAGCCAGACCGGGAGGAGTGCCTGCCGCTCCGTTCCACGTACAGAAACTTCAGAGAACATGCACAACGTGTCTGCACTGTAGCAAGTCAGGATAGTGGCTCCCTGGGTGGGAGTGGGGGTGGTGGCTGACACAAGGGACCTACAGGAGGCTGGTAATGTTCCACTGCTTGCTGTCAGTGCTGGGTCCCGGGGTGTATTCAGATTGTCAGCATCCAGCGAGCCGTATACTCCCATATAGAGACAGATGCACACGTGGCCAGTGCCCTGTGCCGGTGACATCTGTGCATACAAATTATGTGTCAAAAAAAGAGAGAAGAGGCCAGATGCAGTGGCTCATGTCTGTAATCACAGTACTTGGAGAGGCTGAGGTGGGTGGACTGCTTGAGCCCAGGAGTTCAAGACCAGCCAGGCTAGGCAATATAGTGAGACCTTGTCTCTTTAAAAAAAAAAAAAAAAAGAAAGAAAACGGGGCAGGTGGTGGGGACCCTTTGGCTTCTGTTGTACTCACTGTTGTGAGCACTGGCAGTTCCTGGGCTGTGATCTTCTGATGTCGTTGGGCATTCTGCCATTTTCTCTCTGTGAGTTGGTGCGTCTGGCTCTTCCCCATCCCCTACCCCCAATGCTTTGGGGTCTGCCGGTGCTTGGGGAACGAGCCCTTTCTCTGTGTCCCATGTAACAGGCATCGCCATTTTTCTGCTTAGGTGCTGACTTGCTGAAGATGTCCCGAGATGATTTGGTCCAGATCTGTGGTCCCGCAGATGGAATCCGGCTCTTCAACGCCATCAAAGGCCGGTAGGTGTTGGTTTCTCTGTGAAACCAGCCAGAGGCTCATGGCCTGTGGCATGTGGTGCGAAGCTCCTACCTCAGCCTCCTGGATGGCGGGTGGTCTGGCCTGGGGGGACAGGGCTCCTGCAGTGTGGGGTCAGGTGTAGGAGGACGTGTGGCAAGAGGGGCACAGGCCACAGCAGGGGAGTGAGACACTGCAGTGGGAGATGTGGCTGGCTGCCGCAGACCCTGCCTGGAGGTCCCTCCCTCTTCTTGGTTGGGCGAGAGCCTTGGCCTCTGAGCCCCTTGCCCATGTTCTCAGATGCTTGTGTGGTCCTGGGCTCGGAGCTGCTGCCTCCCTGAGGGGAGCTGTGGACTGGGGCCAGTCAGATGGTATCGTGCAGCAGTTTCAGGGCAGACTCCAGAGGAGCGCCATCCTGCACACCTTCCTGCCATGGCAGAGACGTTCTGCAGCCATGCCGGCCATGTGTGGCTGTAGAGCACTTGGACCAAGGCTGATGTCATGGACAAAATTTGTATTTAACTTTAGTGAATTTAAGTGTGAATAGCCACACATGGACAGCATGGTTTTAGAGTGAGAGCCTGGGTTTGAGTCCCAGATCTGCCTCTCAGGTGCTGTGGAATGACAGCAGTGGTCCTAGCTCCCTCGCAAGTTGTGTGAGGATGAAATGAGTTACGCATGTTCTGAGAACAATACCTGGTACACAGCAAGCCACAGACAGCGCTTGCTCTAATTGTTGCCTGAAAACGTCTTGTATGTTGAGCTTCGTGGTCTGGGGCAGAGCGCCCCTTGGCAGGCTGCGGGGCCTGGGAGGGTCATTCACCACCCCATGACAGGCACTCCGCGTCACCACCGCTGTCTTTCTTCCTCCCCAAGTTCTGCCCACTATTGTTTCCATCCTGGAATATTCTGAAACAACTGCGCCTGGTCCACCACACCTAGTATTTATTTTCTCTTCTCCTGCCAGGAATGTGAGGCCAAAGATGACCATTTATGTCTGTCAGGAGCTGGAGCAGAATCGAGTGCCCCTGCAGCAGAAGAGGGAGGGCAGTGGAGACGGCAACCTGTGTGGTGAGTTGTGGGGAGCAGAGCTGGGACCCACGCATCGGGTCCCACAGCCTGCCTTTCAAGCCCGCAGTCTGGCCTCTGTTCATTTCCAGTGAATATGCAGGACGGTCCTGGGCTCCCACATGCCCACACATGGAAAGGGCAGCCCAGTGCATGCTCCTTGCATGGTGCATGGTCTGACCTCGTGGTGGCCCCACAGTGTGGGTGCTGCCTCCGTGCACACCCCGAGGCTTGGGAAGGTGTTGGGATTGTCCCAGATCTTGCTTCCAGTGTGTGGCAGTTGGGATTGGAGCCAGGAATGCCCACCCTGGAGCTTTTTGTTTCCTCAAACTGCTCCCCATGCAGCTCCTGATGAGAGGAGGCTGTCTCCAGGACCTAAGAGGCGTGGCCGTCTGCCTTTCTGCTCCCATCGAGCTCTCCCAGTGGCCCTGGTGAAAGGCGTCAGCCTGGGATCCTGCTACTTCTTTTTGCTGGCAGCTTGGTTTGTTTTAGGAGCAAAATTATGGCTGGGTGTGGTAGTTCACACCTATAATTCCAGCACCTGGGGAGATGGGAGGATTGCTTGTGCCCAGGAGTTCAAGGCCAGCCTGGGCAACATACCAAGACCCGATCTCTAAGTATTGAAAAAGTAGGCCAGGCACAGTGGCTCATGCCTGTAATCCCAGCACTTTGGGAGACCGAGGCGGGCAGATCACTTGAGGTCAAGAGTTTGAGACCAGCCTGGCCAACATGGTCAAACCCCATCTTTACAAAAAAAAAAATACAAAAATTAGCCATGCATGGTCGCGCCTGTAATCCCAGCTGAGGCAGGAGAATCACTTGAACCTGGGAGGCACAGGTCGCAGTGAGCTGAGATCACGCCACTGCATTCCAGCCTGGGTGACAAAGTGAGACTCTGTCTCAGGAAAAAAAAAGAAAAGTGCACACCCCCACACCTGGCTAATTCTTATATGTTTTTGTAGAGAGGGAGTCTCATTCTGTTGCCCAGGCTGGTCTTGAACTCTTGGGCTCCAGAGATCCCTCTGCCTTGGCCACCCAGAGCGCTGGGATTGTAGGCATGAGCCACCACGCCCACCTGTGTGTGCTTTTAAAATATTGGGCCTCTGATGAGGTTTATTGGCTTATTGAACCAAGGGTTTCTCAGGTGAGGGAAAGGCTTGGGACTCTTGAATTTAATCCAATTGCATTTGCTTTTGAGGAACTTGAGGTCCCTTGAAGTTGAGTAACCCACTTTGGGTTGCTGGTGACATTTGCTCCTGCCTGGTTGGTGCGGGCTGTGTCTGTGTCAGTGTCACTGTTTTCTTCTCACTTGCTGACACCATGGTGCCTTCCTGGTACCCCCTTCTCTCCTTAGGGTTACTGTATTGAGGCTGAATATGGTCTGTGTTGCAGGGAGGGAAAAGACTCACTCATTGCCCTCCAGCTATCCAAGAACACTTTAGACAGCAAAGGAGCTGAAAAGGACAGAATTTGTTCCTTCCTTCTGACGTGGGTTCACATCTGGCTGATATCAGAATTGCCTGATACTCCCTTTAGCCCAGCTGGGTGTCACTGGGCCCGGGATGGGTCTAGGGATCTCTGCATTTCACATAAGCACCCCAAGAGAGACCGAGAAGAATCAAAAGCGGCAGCCTGACTGGGTGCGGTGTCTCATGCCTATAATCCCAGCACTTTGGGAGGCTGAGGCGAGCGGATCACCTGAGGTCAGGAGTTTGAGACCAGCCTGGCCAACATGGTGAAACCCCATTTCTACTAAAAATACAAAAATTAGCCAGGTGTGGTGGTACGCACCTGTAATCCCAGCTACTTGGGAGGCTGAGGTAGGAGAATCCCCTGAACCTAGGAGGTGGAGGTTGCAGTGAGCCGAGATCACACCACTGCACTCAAGCTTGGGTGATGGAGCAAGACTCCATTGCAAAACAAAACAAACAAAACAAAAAGAGTGGCAGTGTGGTCCTGCCCCGCCGCTCTGGGCATGGCATTTTGACAAAGGGCTTACTGCTTTCTCAGGGCAGGTGGGAGGCTACAGGCAGGCTCATGCTGACGGAATGGCCACTTGGAAAGCAGCACTTGTTCTTCCTTTCCCCAGTGTACCACGCCATCTTCCTGGAGGAGCTGACCACCTTGGAGCTGATTGAGAAGATCGCCAACCTGTACAGCATCTCCCCCCAGCACATCCACCGAGTCTACCGCCAGGGCCCCACGGGCATCCATGTGGTGGTGAGCAATGAGGTGAGGGCTGCCGCCCGGCCTGCCCCCGTAACGGGCTCTGGGCCATGGGAGGAGCGTCAGAAACCCTGCCCTGGAAACACACTTGGGTTTGGGAGTGACAGACAGGTCCGTCTGCATGCCACCTGCAGCTGGGGCTGTCCAGGGCTGCAGTGGAGAGTGCGGAGGCCCCTTCTGGGTCTGAATGGCTGCCATGTGGAGTAGGCACTCCTTACCCCTCCTGGGCTGGGTGCCCTGTGGGAGCCAGGAGGACAGACTCCACTCTGGCCCAAGGTGCTTATAGTCAGGGCTGTGGAGGTCACGAGAGGGGCGTTCCCCCAGGGTGGGCGACAGGCCTCAGGGAGAGGTGAAATGGACTCAGGGGCCGGTGATGGCGAGGCTGTGGCTTGTGGGAGAGGAGAGCAGAGGCCTCTGCCAAGTGGTGAAGGTGCCACAGCCTTCCCGGGTGGCACAGGGCAGTGCAGAGCACACGCAGCTACTGGCAGAGGGCTCAGGTACTGTGGTCTCCAGGCATCGGATCCCACTCATGGCTAGGAAGGAAGTGTTGAATATGCTTGCTGACAGGGTTAGGCATTCTTTGCATGTTGTAGAACAGAGGCTTTTAAGTTTGTTCTATCCTGGACCCCTTCCACCTAATAACAGGAGTGTATACTTGTTTGAAGTGTATGCATAGTGACTCATTTAATCCTGCCTGCCTCTATATGATGTGGGTGCTATTATTATCCTATTTCACAGATGGGGGACTGAGGCACAGAGGCTGAGTAATTGCCCCAGGTTGCATAGTGGGTAAGGGGTGGAGCTATAGTGGGAACCCAGGGACTGGAGCTGCAGGGCCAAGCTCTGAGCCTGCAAGGTACCTAGCCCCTGCTGAAGTGAAACCTTTATTTATAATTTTTGTATTAGGGTCGGGCGCGGTGGCTCCCACCTGTATACAATCCCAGCACTTTGGGAGGCCGAGGCGGGTGGATCACGAGGTCATGAGATCGAGACCATCCTGGCTAACACGGTGAAACCCCGTCTCTACTAAAAACACAAAAAAATAGCCGGGTGTGGTGGTGGGCGCCTGTAGTCCCAGCTACTCGGGAGGCTGAGGCAGGAGAATGGCATGAACCCAGGAGGTGGAGCTTGTAGTGAACCGAGATCACGCCACTGCACTCCAGCCTGGCGACAGAGTGAGACTCTGTCTCAAAAAAAAAAAAAAAAATTGTACTGAAAAGAAAATTGAGACGGTTGTTGCTGCATTGCCCAGGCTGGTCTTGAACTCTTGGGCTCAAGCGATCTTCCTGCCTCAGCCTCCCAAAGTGCTGAGATTACAGGTGTGAGCCACTGCGCCCAATCTTTTGTTGTTGTTGTTGTGAGACAAGGTCTTGCTCTATCACTCAGGCTGATGTGATCTGAGCTTACGGCAACCTCCACCTCCCCAGGCTCAGGCCGTCCTCCCATCTCAGGCTCCTGAGCAGCTGGGACTGCAGGCACTCACCACCATGCCGGCCTAATTTTTTTGTAGAGACAGGGTTTTGCCATGTTTCCCAGACTGGTCTCAAACTCCTGGGCTCAAGTGGTCCACCCACCTTG
>NC_045444.1:3307016-3320379 GCF_002776525.5 Piliocolobus tephrosceles | reverse complement strand
GAGGCAGTGGCGTTTACCGTGTTCCTGCGTGTGTAGGCACCGTGGCACTGGTGTTTCTGCAGCTGTGCATGGCTGGGCTCTGCCCCCGAGGCTTTCCAAAGATGAACTCATGGTTGAAGGAACATGTTCTCTCTTTCGTCTTTCAGATGGTGCAGAATTTCCAAGATGAATCCTGTTTTGTCCTCAGCACAATTAAAGGTGAAGCCTCCCCCTGCCCCTGTTTCTTCCCCCTTTCTTGTTTAATTGAAGCGTGTGGGCTGCATCCCTGGGGTAGTAGTGGGGGCAGGTGGAGGGTGGGGCCTTCCTGCAGGATGGGCCCTTCCAGAGAGTGCTGACCTGGGAAAAGCCTTTGAGAAGAAGAAGGCACAAACTCTCTGTGAAAGCTAGCCCTCGAAATGGCAGAACAAGTGAGATTGGCCCCCAGGGTCACTTCTGAAAGGGAAATCCTGGGCCAGGCGACTTGTTCTCCATGAACTCAGTGTTGAGTAGAAGCAAGATGCGTTGTGGGTTTCCCGGAGTCCTCTAGGAAGATCAAACCTAGAATACAGCCACTGAGTCTGCAGGCAGCGTGGGTCGGGATAGGGGGCGAGGGGGCCCACCTGACGGTGTGCCTGTGCTCTGCCGAGAAAGAGCTTGTGGGCCGGGAACATGTATTTATTCATAAAAGGTAGAGAAAGACCTGCTGTGGCCTTCCTAAGGCCTGGGGTATAGGATATGTCAGAACAAAAGCCCTCTGACCAACTCATAGACCCTGGACCATGAGGAGGCCACTTCCCACCTTGTCCTGTGGATCTAGCCACTGAGTGTCTTTAGGGTTCTGGGGGCCGTAATATCCCTGAGAACCACAGTTGTCCAAATCCTCCTTGGAACATAGGTTTTCATCCTTGGGCCTAGGGCTATGGTAGAAAGACCTGTTGTCAAAAAGACACTAAACGAGGCAGATGGAGGGTTGTGAGATCCCCGCTTCTGCCAGCACGCCTTGCTGTATGCAGCCCTGTTTTGGTGGTCTTTGCTAATACCCTAACAGCATGCCTTTTGGGACTCCCCAGTACTATGGCGCTGCACCTTTCTTCCTGTGAAATACACTCAGTGTTTCTCTCTTGCAGCCGAGAGCAATGATGGCTACCACATCATCCTGAAATGCGGACTCTGAGCAGCAGCGGGCCTTGTACCTGCCTCCAGCTCCCAGCCCTGTGGATCCCCATGGATGTAGAAACTGCCCCACTGTAAGCTGTGGCCTCACCAGGCAAGCTGAGGCCAGGAGGGACCCTGCCCAATCTGTGAAAGCTACAGAGCACCAACCAGCAGAAACCTGTGGACACCAAGTACGGTGTACAGAAAGCCAGTGGCTCCTTTCTCCCTTCCTCTTGGCCTCCAGATTTTGAATGGTTCCTTGTTCTTTTCCATTGGTCCAACCCTGACATTCTAAAAGGGCAAACAGTGGAGACGTCTGCTCTGAAACCCCTCATCCCTTAGTTGGAAGCTGATTGGGTATCTTGGTGCCACCTGTATTGGTCCCTTCTGACCACTCTCCTGCCTCCAGAGGAAGCTCTGCTTCACCCTGGAAGCTGGTACCTTTACCTCCTCCTCTGGGAGTTGGCTGCATGGCCAGCACTGCTGACTCGATGGGAGCAGTTCGCCCTCATTCTCCTGTTTCAGGTTTGCTTCCCTTCTCCGTGACCCTGGTCAACATCCGCCTTTCCTGTTCTTGGCTGAATTGATGGGAGTGGGGCTATTCTGTGCCTTCTACCTCTTTCTTCTCTACGTTGTTTCTAAGAATTTGCTGCTGTGGAACCCAAAGATGTGCTCCTGTCTCTGCACTGGTGCCTTGGCGTGGTAGGTGCCACAGTGTATGTGCACTGCCTTTCTCACAGACGTTAGTTCTGAGGCCCTTTGTGGGGCGGTCGGGGGGTGGTAATAGAAAAAGACTATTTCATTTCCTGGCAATCATGGGTAAGGAGGATTAGGAATGAGCATCCCATCTGTCATCAGATGACCTCGACCACCACAATACCAGGCCCTCTTGGATGGACTTATAGAAAGTTGGAGAAGACCTTGGTGAACCGCTGCTAAACTTGCCACAGGAACATTGTATTTTCTCTGGGTACCCCTCACTTAAATGTTTATCTTTGTTTGTTTGTAGGGGCTATGTTTAGGGTCTTTTGCCTGCATCAGAATGGGTTCATCATCTTTCTTAATGGCCTAACTCTGGGGAAATTTGAGTGTTAGTAACTGCGGTAGACTCAGAAATTTGTCTTGGCCTTGCCTCTGGTTCCTGGGATCCAGTGGCCTCTGCTGGCCCAGGGCTTCAGCTCTTTGTTAATTGAGGTTCACGGGGAACCTTCTCACCACCTGAATGGGATGTCATAGCTTCTAAATGGAGCTTCTGTGGAATGAAGTGCTAGACTGAAGGATTACCAGAATAAAACACAGTCTACCATGGGTAGAACTTGTTTTATATATGAGGAAGCCAAGGCTCAGAGGAGCAAAGTCACCTGCATGGTAGCACATAGTGATAGGGTAGTGATATAAATTTATCATATGAACCAGGACATTTCAGAATAAAAGGGGCTCTGTTAGTCATTCTGTTGGATAATAGCCGTGGCATTCCTACAGAATAGAGTGAGGACAGGCTCCTGATTCCTCTTCCTTCTTCAGAGGAGCAGCGGGGAGTGGGTTAACTAACAGCTTTATTGAGATATCATTCACATACCATACAGTTTACCCATTGCTAGTGTCCAATTCTATTGTTTTTAGTAAACTCACAGAACCACAATCAATTCACAGAATTACAATCAATGTTGGTACATTTTCATCACCCCCAGTAGAAACCCCGACCCTTTGTCTGTCACTCCCCTACTTTCCCAACTCCTGCAGTCCAAGGCAGCCATGAGTCTACTTTCTATGTAAGATTGAACTATTCTGGACATTTCATATATCTGGAATCATGTGATATCTCTTTTGGGACTGGCTTCTTCCACTGAATGTTTTCTAGGGCCGTCCAAGTTGAGCATGTATCAGTACTTCATTCCTTTGTATTGCTGGAATACTTCATTGTATAGATAGAGCACATTTGTTTATTGATTCATCAGTTGATGGACATTTGTGTGTTTTTACTTTTCGGCTACTCTGAATGATGCGACTATGAACATATTTCTACAAGATTTTATGTGGACATATGTTTTCATTTCTTTTGGGGATATACATAGGAGCGGAATTGCTAGGTCTTACAGTAACTCCGTGTTTAACTTTTTGAGAAACTAGCAGACTGTTTTCTACAGCAGCTCTACCATTTTGCATTCCCACCGGCAATGTATCCAGGTTTCAATTTCTCTACATCCTCACCAACACTTGCTATTATCTGTTTTTTTGCTTTTAGCATCCTAATGACTGTGAAGTGCTATCTTGTTGTGGTTTTGATCTGCATTTCCCTGATGGCTATAGATGTAGAATGTCTTTTCCTGTGCTTATGGGCCATGCATATTTCTTCTTTGGAGAAAGATCTGTCCATATCCTTTGCCTATTTTTAATTGAGTTGTCTTTTTTTTTTTTTTTTTTTTTTTTTTAAGTTTTCTATTTTCCTAACCACTAGACTACCAGGGCTGGGCCTTCTTTTTATTACTGAGTTGTGTGAGATATTTGTATATTCTAGACACTAGTCTTTTATCAGGTATATGATTGGTAAAAACGTTCTCCCATTCTGTGGATTGTTTTCACTTTCTTGATGGTGTCCTTCGAGGCACAAAACTTTTTAATTTTGATGATTTCCAAGATACCTATTTTTTTTCTATTGTCACTTGTGCTTTTGGTGCCATATCTAGAAAACCATTGCCTAATCCCAGGTCAAAAAATTAATGACTGTATTTTCTTCTAAGAATTTGTGTAGTTTTAGTTCTCACAATGGTCTTTGATCCATTTTGAGTATATTTTTATATATGATGTGAAGTACGGGACCAGCTTCATTCTTTTGCTTGTGGATCTCCACTTGTCCCACTGGTGATTATTGAGAAGAATATCCTTTCTCCACGGAATTGTCTTGGCAGCCTTGCTAAAGACTTCTGCTTCTTACTGGATCTTCTTTCGTGGGACATGGTGGTGGTGGTGGTGGGAAGCTTACCTTTTTTTTTTTTTTCCACTCAGTCTGTGTTTGGTTCCGCCAGTTTTACGCTGCCTTTCTACTCTGTTCTTGCTGTCTCCCTCTTTACCTGAGTCAACGGTACCGAGTCCTATCTCTCTCTAATGTTTCCCAGTCTTTCTTGGTGCATGTTCTAGCTCCACACGCTAGTCCTTAGAGGAAGGTCAAGACCAATGATTTCCTGTTATGAGTCATGAGGAAACTGAATCACCTAAGTGGAATAGTGTGCTCAGGGTCATACAGGGTCACACAGCGGAAGGACCAGGACTAGACCTTTGGTTTTCTGAGGTCCAGCCCCTCAGGCTGTCATCACTGTACCCAAGTGATGTCACTAACCAAGGCCAAATGATGGTGGGCTCAATTTTAATTCTCAAAAGTGTGGGAGGCTAATATTTTACTTCTTAGTTCCAAAAGAAGATGTAATAAAAGTCTGCTGCCTGAAGTGTGCTATTAGTAGAGTCTCCCATTTTTCTGGCGTGCCCCTGGCATCTGCTGTTCTTACCTTCTCGTGGTTATAGTTAAAGCTTATAGCTTATGAAAGAAGAGAAAATAATAAATACCCAAAAAAAGCACACATGGTAATTTGGTACCAAAGTGTCTCAGCTGCCTAATGTAGCAGCTCATCCCTTTCACAGGCGTCAGATGAGCTAAAGCTCCAGGTTTTACTTTTCATTTGATTGACATACAGAAAAGCCATAGCCCTTCCCACAGCTGTCCAGGGTCTTTCCTGTGAGTCCAGAGGTCCTGGCCTGTTGAGCAGGACAGCTCTTCCCAGGGCACTCCCACCAACCTGTGGCTTCTGAACTGCAGCTGCTTTTTACAGTGAACCCCAGAGGGAAATAAGACAGACACCTGTGCTCAGGCCACCATCTCGAACTGGAAGCCCAAAGCTGAGTTCCTTACTCTTAGGTCATCATGGTTTTTGTGGGGTATCTGTTTGCAAGGTTGAGATAAACCCTTTTCTCTTTACCAGGTTGTCTCTTCCTGAGGAAGGGACAGAGGCTGTTGAATGGAGGAATAATAGGTTTGCTGGAGGAGGGGCATGGTATGCCTGTGGAAAGGACAGGATGGGGTGGGGAGGTCGAGGCTTTGGCTTGGGGTCCTAAGCAAAGGTCAAGTGTTGCCCTAGTGACCTCTTGCCCAGGCAGCCCGGAGCTTCTTACACAAAGCTATTAACTTAGAGAGGGCTTTACCAGCAGCGGACTCGAGCCAGCCAGGGTCACAAGTTTCCAAGTCCAGCGTTGCTTCAGGGGCTGGCCTGAGTAACTGAAGATCTGAAAATCATTAACAAGTCGATGAAATAAACGGAAAGGCCTGTTAGGCTGTTGTCAGTGGAGCAGAGGGAGAAAGCCCCTAGGCGCTCAGAGGGGTTGGGAAAACAGTGGATGATTGGGTGGGGGTGGGAGATTAGATGTTAGCATTGCCTGGGATGTAGGAGGAGGGACAGGGAAGGTCCTAGATCCCAGACCCTCGCTCAGTATGAGTCTCTTTGCCTCTCTGGATCTCCATCTCCTCCTCTTACAAATACAGGCTTGGCAATCTCTGCAGATGGCACCAACCTGCCATGAAATGAATCTGAGGGGCACAAGGGCTTTCCCATTTTTCCCTCCATCAAAATCGTACAAAAAGCTGGACATGGTGGCTCATGCCTCTAATCCTAGCATTTTGGGAGGCCAAGGTGGGAGAATCGCTTGATGCCAAGAGTTCTAGACCAGCCTGGGCAACGTAGTGAGACTCATCTCTGTCTTGTTGGAAAAAAAAAAAACTTTGAAAATTGCACAACAGACAGGAGACCTTTATGTGTGCCCATCCTGATTGTACAGTGCCACCAGTGCTCCTGCAGTGCAAGGCGGCATGCTTCTTGACATGAGTCAGATTGTCTCCGGCTTGTCTTTGGGAATCAGCCCTAGCTCCTAACTGGGCTGACTACTCCCTCCGCAAACTTATAGGAGCCCCCAGATATTCCTTGCCAGCCAGGGACCGGACACAGTGCAGGCACAGTCTGTGTCATTGGTGCACATGTGCATGTTTCCGTGTGTACCTGGGTCCCTTCCCTCACTCCTAAACTTGCCATGAGCACAGCCAGAAGCAGCCTTAGCTTGGCAAGGTGTGGAGATGGCTGCTCTTCCCTTGGCATTTGGGGAAAACAGGCTCCCCCTGTAGCTTGATGGTTCTCTTTCGATCTTGTGTGACCTCCTGGAGAGTGGACGAAGCTGGCGGCCTTAGCTCTTCTAGAGAGTGTAAGTGGCACTGGGCGAGGCCCCCAAGAGCAGGGCAAGGCCTCTAGTGTGGATCTTCCACACGACTGGCTTCACACAGGCACTTCCCCTCGGGTTACGTGCTCTGCGTCATCTTACCAGTCCAGCGCTGCAAGTAGGAAATGCTTGTACCTTCTTCTGATTGCCGCCTCCTTCCCATTGCCCCTTAAGGACAGGGCTTGAGGGCCAGTGAGGTGCTGGTCAGGCACCCCAGGCCTCCTTCCTGGGACCTGCCCAGGGGCACCCTGAGAGCTCCTGAAACCCCCACTTAGCTTCTAGACCTTTCTGCAAAAGCTCCTCCTGGCTTTCCTCCCTCCCCCAATCTATGGGTCACAGCTAACAGAGCTGAGGGCAACTGCTGTGCTAGTGGCCAGGGCTGCACCTGCCATCCCTGGCTCTGCCATTTTAGGGCCTTCGAGAGGCACTGTCCCTAGGAAGTAGCTCTGAGGCATGGGTTTTCTGCTCTGTGCAGGGCAGTTGATGGGATGAGGTGGGGAAGGGCGGTCACTGCTTGGACCCCAGCTGGCCAGCCCTGCGATGGGGCAACCAAAGCATGTCCCCCTGCAAAGGGCCAGAGTGGGAACCTGCCCTCATGCCCTTCGTCCTGAGGGGCCCTGAGGTGGGCAGCAGGGTCAGGGGAAGTTTTCAGGTCTTCATCAAAGAGAACAATATCATATCATCGGCTCCACACCGCTCATCCTGTATCAGCACTTAGCGGTGTGTGACTGCCCTTGTCAGCCAGCACACGATGGGCCCACCCAGCCCACTGCCTGTTTATGCCACCGATTTATGATAGGGAATGTTATCTTTGAACCCAATTGTTTTCTCCCCCATTAAAAAAAAAATTATTCTTATTAGTGGTAGACATGTATTTACCAAAATATGTACTCAATTATTGTATTTTGGATTTTATCAATTTAAAAATTTGTGGAAATGTGTTTGCTCTTATGCCAACATAATATTGATTTTTGCCTCTTGGATCTGAAAGCCCAAAATATTTACCATCTAGCCCGTTACAGAAAAAGTCTGCTGACTACTGAGCCAGACCTGCATTACCTCCATCCCTGTTGGATGATTTAAATAAAGTCTCAGACAGTAAGGGCTTTTTTAAAAGAACAAAATGACTTGGTTTGAGCTTGGAAGCAGGGGAAGCACTCAGATGGGCAGTTTCTGCGTTTACCCTGCCTGTCACGCATCTCGTGTTCTGTGTGGCTGGCGAGCCCTCCTTGGAAGGTTCTGGTGCTCCAGCTGGCTCCTGCAGAGTCCGCCCTGCCTCGTGGTGGGAATGCAGAGCCCTTTGCTTTCCTTCTTGCTGCCTGCTTCCTGTTCCTGGAGACCCATCCGGCCTTTGGCCTGCATCCCCTGGCCAGGCCCCTCAGGGTTGATGCGTGGGGAAGGCCTTTGAGCGGTGGTGGGCGGCAGTGGCCTCCTGGCCGGCGCACACTCTTGTCCTGGGAGGGGCAGCCTGATCTCACCTCCACCTAGTGCCTTGGGGATTGAGGACCTCTTGGTTTCTCTGGAGCCTGCAAACCTCTTCCCATGTGTCCAGCTGCTCTTCCTGCTACAAAGGGGACCGCTCACAGTGGCCTCAGCTTGGTGGTTTGGAGGGGCAGTCCCTGGTCCTCCATAAGGGTATCCTGGGCCTGAGAATTCTGCATCTGCCATTGGAGGATGGACAGCCTCAAATGGAAGGAGTTCCACAGGACGGGTCTGAGGTCCAGCTGTGGCCGTCCAGCGCCCTGTGGCTTGTCCAGCCTCTGTGCGCTGCTGCTGTCATCACTCCAGGGGCAGACAGCAGCCACTGCGCTCCCTTTCTCCATGAGTAACAGCAGTGGTAGCAGCTGGGGCAAACGGGCCAGGCTTTGTGTTCTGTGCATTTGCTCAGCTTCTCACTTGATCTTCCCTAAAGCAATGGGGAGGCCCCCGCTAGCCCAGTTTTCAGGAAGTCAACAGGGAGGTTAGATGGGAGCCAGGGTCCCACAGCTCCTGATGGCCTGAGCCAGGCTGAGCTTCCTGGTGTCCAGTCTGGATCCCACTTGCAGACTTCATGCTGTCCAGAGAGGTGGGATGAGTTCTTTTGTCATAGTGCTGGCTCTGTCCTGAGGCCTCATTGCTGGGCTGGGTGTGTTCTGCTGGGGAAAGCTTTGTGGGGCTTGCTTGGTTAACCACAGAAGAGAAGGGGACTGTTTGGGGTGCCTCCCTGCAGCCTCCGCGTGCTGGGTGGAAGCACAGTTACTGTGTTCTCTAATGTTCATGTATTTAAAGTGATTTCTTTCTAAAGATGTAACCTCAGCACCTTTCTCCAGATTGGGTGAGTCTTCTCTAAAGGTGGTGGGAGTATCTGTTGGGGTGGCGTGGCCCTTGGATGGGTCAGGTGGGTGTGAGAGGTCCTGGGGAGGTGGGCGTCGAGCTCGAAGTTGTCCTACTGCCGTGTTTTTGTACCTGAAATAAAGCATATTTTGCACTTGTTACTGTACCATTGTGCAGACAAGAAGTCTGTGTGTGGGATCTGTGCTTGGGTTAGAATGCAAATAAAACGCACATTTGTAAGAAACCTCTGTGGCTCAGGCCTTGAGTTGTTCTGCTTTTTTGTTTGTTAGATTCTGGTAAAATATACAAAACAGAAAATTTACCATCTTCGCTCTTTGAATTGTACAGGTCAGTGGTATTGAGTACACTCACATTGTTGTGCAACCATCACCACCATCCATCTCCAGAATTCTTAATTTTTTGTTGAGACAGGGTCTTGCTCTGTCACCCAGGCTGGAGTGCAGTGGCATGATCACTGCTCACTGCAGCCTCAACCTCCCCAGGCTCAGGTGATCCTCCTACCTCAGCCTCCCAAGTAGCTGGGACTACAGGCACGTGCCACCACGCCCAGCTAATTTTTTTGTATTTTGTAGGGATGGGGTTTCACCATGTTGCCCAGGCTGGTATTGAACTCTTCGCCTCAAGCAATCTGCCTGCCTCAGGCGCGGTAGCTGACGCCTGTAAATGCTGAGATTACAGGTGTGAGCCACCACGCCCAGCTCAGAATTCTTTTCATCTTTGCGAAACCGAACCTTTGTACCCGTTAAACACGAACTTCCCATCCCCCAGTGTTTGTCCATTTGCATTGCTACAAAGGAATACCTGATACTGGGTAATTTATAAAGAGAATTGGCTCATGCTTCTGCAGGCTGTACATGGCCTCAGCATCTGCTTCTGGTAAGGGCCTCAGGAAGCTTGCAGTCATGGTGGAAGGCGAAGGAAAGAGCCAGCATGTCACAGGGTGAGAGAGGGAGCAAGAAAGAGGGAGAAGGCGCTAGGCTCTTAATCAGATCTCATGTGAACTCATAGAGGACTCACTCATTATGAGGACAGCACTAAGCCATTCATGAGGGATTTGCCCCCGTGATGCAAACACCTCCTACATGACCCACCTGCTACATTGGAGGTCACATTTCCACTTGAGATTTGGAAGGGACACATCCAAACCGTATCACCCTTGTCCTAGCCCCTAGCAACCACCATTCTCATTTCTGACTCTATGAGGGACATCATAAAAATGGAATCATACAGTATTTAGCCTGTGACTAGGGTGTTCTCAAGGTTCATCCATATTGTAGCATGTGTCAGAATTTCCTTTTTTTTTTTTTCTTTTTTTTTTTTGAGACAGTCTTGCCCAGGCTGGAGTGAGATGGCATGATCTTGGCTCACTGCAACCTCCACCTCCCAGATTCAAACGATTCTCCTGCCTCAGCCTGCCAAGTAGCTGGGATTACAGGTGCCTGCCACCATGCCCGGCTAACTTTTGTATTTTTAGTAGAAATGATGTTTCGCCATGTTGGCCAGGCTGGTCTCGAAGTCCTGACCTCAGGTGATCCGCCTGCCTCGGCCTCCCAGTGTTGGGATTATAGGTGTGAACCACCGCACCGGGTCAGACTTTCCTTCCTTTTTCAGGCTGAATAATACTCTATTGTATGGATAGCCCACATTTGGTTTATCCACTCATCCTTCAGTGGACATTTTGGTTGCTTCCGTGTTTAGCTATTGTGAATGATGCTGCTATGCACATGGGCGTGACCAGACAGCTCTTCATGTCCCTGCTTTCAGTTCTTTTGGGTAATGGCCAAAAGTGGGATTGCTGGGTCAATTCCGTGTTTAATTTTTTGTGGAACCACCATCCTGTTTTCCATAGGGGCTGCACCATTTTACAGTCCCTCCAGCAGTTCACAAAGGTTCCAATTACTCCTTGCCAACACTTATTACTTTCTTGGGATTTTCTTGTCTTTGTTTTTTAATAATAGCCATTGTACCTGGAGGCCTCAGGTGTCTGAAGTTTGATCAGTGGGTGGGCTGGCTGAATGCTGGTCAGCATTCAGCGCTGCCACCCCAGTCTCTTACCATCTCTTACCAAGACCAGGGCAGCAGCCCATGAGCCACCCACAGTCCTCCCTACCAGCTCCTGCTCTCCCTCCCAGCCCCTACCCTGCTCTGAAGCCTTCCTACCCTCACCACAACTTTCCCAAGCTCTTCTGTCTCCAGCATTCATTCTGATCATGTGTGTGCCCATGGCACCCAGAGCTGTGGCTCCTCCATGCCTGCTGCCCGTGTTCTCCCCAAGCTTCCAAGCCCCAAGGATGGTGCTCCTCCCACCCTGCACGGGTAAAGCCCCCCTCTGCTCTCAAGTTGCCCGCACGTCCCTGTGTGAGGAGCAGAGGGCATGCACAGTGGGAGGGCTTTCAGGTCTTGGGTTGGAATCCTGGATCCGTAGGGTTTTGAGTAGGCTACTTAACCTCCCTGACTCTCAGTCTTCTCGTCTGTGAAATAGGAATACCTCCTGCCTTGCCAGTTTATGGGGCTGAAATGAGACCATGAGACAGGGAGCCAAAGGCCGGGCAGAGGACGAGGCTCCCGGGGAATGTGGAGCAGCACTGGCAGGGCCTCTGAGCTGGGAAACGGCTGGGGTGTTCCCGGATCCCAAAGAAGGGCATTGTTGCTGAAGGAGGATGATGCCAGGGGAGGTCAGAGGAGGAGGGGATTGGGACAGATAACGGAATTATCCTCAGAGTTTTCAGTGTTCCCAGTACACACGCGCATATTAACGAATTTCACAAAACAATCCTTGGACTATTCCATGCCATTTTTTCTTGAGGAACGCAGATCTTGACCTGTGGAGCTGACCTTCTGGCCCGCTGGTGGGCTGTGCCCTACGCTTTGGCTCTCCTGACACAGGGCCTTGCAGACCATGTTGGGGCAGGAGGGTTCTGGTCTGTGTTCTAAGTGCAGTGGGAAGCAGCGTGGCAGGTCCTTAGGCTGAGAGGGTACGTGATGGCTGTCTTAGCCCATGTGAGCTGCTATAACAGAATGCCCTAAGTAAACTAGGTGGCTTAAAAACAACAGAAAGGTATGTCTCTCAGTTCTGACGGTGAGATGTCCAAGGTCAAGGTGCTGGCAGATCCAGAGGCTGGAGAGGGCCTGCCTCCTAGGAAGGGGCAAACAAGCTCCCTGGAGCCTCTTTCACAAGGGCACTAACCCCATTCATGCGGGCTCCACCCTCACGGCCTCATACCTCCCAAAGGCCCCACCTGCATGTACCATCACCTTGGAGGTTAGGCTTCAACATCGGAAGTGGGGGAGGGAATACAAGCAGTCACTCAATAGCAACGGGATTGGGTTCAAGAGCTCAGAGTGGAACTAGGGAGCCTGGCAAGCTCAGAGCCCGAGAGTTCCCATGTACCACCGCCTTTCTTTCTGGGATGGCTGCTGGCCGCCCCATCCGCCTTGCACAGCCTGTGCCCCAACAGGGAAGCTAGAGGTGAGCCAGGCCACAGGAGCCGGCTGGTGTGCACTCGGGAGCACCTCGCAGCAGCCGAGGCCCAGAGCAGCAGGGGACCATAGCAAAGGCTTCTTCCTTTCCATCAAACTACGAGAGCTTGGCAGGCCCCAGTTCATGAGCGGCTGGGGTCGCGGTCCTCGGCCTCCCAGTGGGCAGGAGCTGAGCCGCACTGCAAAGTGGCCTGTTTCCAGCAAACACCCCAGCCACCATGCGAGCGTGAGGCTTTCCGGCTATTTTCCGGGATGTCTCTTCAGGCAGCAGGGTGCAGCGCTGCGGTTCTCAAACTGGAGGGCTTGTTCTGCAGATGGCTGGGTCCCCGCAAAGAGTTTCGGGCTCAGCAGGTCTGATCGGGGTCCTGGGAATTTGTATTTCTAAGAAGTCCCCAGATGATGCTAACACCGTTTGTCCAGGGACCACATTTCGGGAGCCCCAGGTGTAGTGGAGAGCTGCCTAGCTTCTCATTCGGCCTCCGGCTGTGTGACCTTGAGCAAGGTCGCCTCACTTTTCTGTTTTGCTTGCCTCATCCGTTAAATTAGTCCACGAGGACTAATACTCGTGCCTGCCTCTCAGGACGGTTATAACGAATAAATAAATTGAATTTACTTCAAGAGCTTGGAGTGGCCCCGGCACATAGTAAAGCGATGAGAGGCAAGAGGCTTTTATTCATGGCTTAGAGTAGCTGGGTGGTGTCCCAGTGCATCTGAATCTTCAGCAGGGCTGGAAAGCCACCTGCACTGCACTGCGGGGGGTCCCCGCCCGCAGTCTCCCATTCAGTGGTGGGGTGCAGGTCTGAGAATGTGCATTTCTAACAGGTTCCTCGGGGGCTTTTGCTGCTGGCCTGGAGGCGCCTGCCCTCTCTTTCTGGACAGGGGGGCTGTTGCTGCTCACCTGGAGGCTCCACCTTCTCTTTCTGGGGAGAAACCTCTAAGAGGGAAAGTGAGTCACTTGGCTGGGGTGGGACAGAGGGGGCCTAGAGAATGTTAGGGTCGGCTGACACAAAGGTGACCCAGAGCCTGACAGCTGGCTGGTAGCTATGGGATCCTGTGCGCCTCCCTGTAGTGAAACCGGTTGATGACCCTCCCACCCCCCAACAGACACACACACACAAACGCATACACACAACCCACACACACACAAACACACACCCCA
>NC_045444.1:3296454-3307006 GCF_002776525.5 Piliocolobus tephrosceles | reverse complement strand
CACACAATCCACACACACAAGCACACACAACCCACATACACACACAAGTACACACACAGACGCACACACACAACCCACACACACAACCCGCAAACACACAACACACATACACACAACCCCCCCCCCCCACACAACCCACACACACACACACGGAACCAGAGGAGTCTCCTGGGTACAGGTGTGGATCCCGCTGGCTCTCGACCCTACTCTTTGCTCTGGGTCAGGGGAGGAGCCACACTCAGCATTTCTGCTTCTGGAAGTCCTGGTCTGTGGCGGCTCCCACATCGCTGACTGGGGCCGTGCACATGGAAGACCCGTGAAAGTCACGTGGGAAGCGGGTGCATGGACTACACTACCAGGGCGGCTGAAGAGTCCACCTGGAGTGTGGCAGACAGGAGGGGCTCTGGGAGGCTGACTCAGGAGGACCAAACCCTGAGGAGCCTGAGGGAATCACCCTTGTGGGCGAGAGGAGGAAATCAGTCATATGGCTCTGGAGGATCCTGGCAGCCTGAGGACACTCTAAGGTGCAAAGCAGAATCCTCAAGGGAAGGGTGTCTGGGCAGGTTCTCCCAGCTGAGCCTCCACTGGAACAAAGCTGGCTTTCCCCAGGTCCTCCAGCCAGGAAGTGCAGGCCCTGAGGCTTGGCTTGGACAGTGTTCCTTGGACCCGCCAGGGGCAGAGCCAGGTCTAGACAGCCCCCTCCTGCCCCCCATTCCCAAACCCTCTGATAAACACACTTTGGGGAAGACTGCACGCCCTGCTTGCTCTAGCCCTGCTCAGCCCCACGTTGCCTCGCCCAGGGAAGAATCTGGTGGCCGGGAGGCTTCTAGAGCTTGGTTGGGTTGAATATTAACCTGCCTTGATTGGGTGGATCAATATTTAAACTCAATTACAAGAGAAAGGGGTTATCTGGAGAGGGTTTATCAGGCCAGAGCAGCTATTGGAATATCTGATAAGCCCAGAGGTTGACGTGGAGTGGGGGAGGGGCTGGTCCCAAACACTAGTCCAGAGAGGAGAAAGGTGGATGGAGGAAAATCGACCCACTTCCCTCCCTTCCTCCTGTCATTCCTTCCTTCTCCTCCCTCCCTCCGTTCCCTTTGTTCACATGTGCTTTTTGAGTATCAGGGGCAGGCCTAGCTCTTTCCTGGCACCAACAAGTCACAGAATTTACCAGACCTTACTCTTCCTCTGGGCTCCTCCTCTGAGCTCCCATGGGCTCCTGTGCCTAGGCTGTCACTGTCCGTCTGTCTGTCTGCCTCTCCCACTGAGTGGAGCTCCTAGAGACAGAATTTGGTCTGCCTGATCGCTGCCATTCTGGAATCCAGCCCAGGGCCTGGTGGGGAGAAGCCTGTTGGGAGTGTTTGTTGAATGAGTAAGAGATAGCAAGAGGTGCCGGGCAAGCGAGGGAGTGGGACCTGAAAGCCACAGTGAAGGGAGCCTGTGCCGGCAGGGGGCAAGCTGCCGTGTGGTGACGTGTCACCTTAGCACACAGAGAGTGGGGACAGAGGACAGTGAATTCGGATGGGGCAGTAGGGATTGGAAAGAGGACAAACATGGGCACAGGGATGTGGAGTGGGCCGGCCGGAGGAGGTGTGAGGGGCTCCCCTAGCCAGGTACTGCCTGTGCCTTGTCTGAAGGGATCCAGGATGTACCACACTGAAGAGGGTTTTCTGTTTGTTTGTTTGTTTGTTTGTTTGTTTTGAATTTCCCTTAATCTGCCTAAAAGCAGAGGCTCCCAAAAGAGTTCAACTGCCAGAAATCCTTTCCCTGGAAGTTTCAAAACCAGAGAGATGGACTCCTATCACCAAAGACGAGAATTCAAGAAGTCAACACTGGCACCAGGACAAGAAATCACCAGAACAGACATAGTCGCAAAACTGTCCTAGCTGCCATCTGTCCTCCTACGGGCCATTTATCTTTCCTAAAAGTAAAATGGTCCTTCTCTTCCCTCTTCCCCTATTAACATGGTATATAAGTCCCAAATTATAACCACTTCCTTGAGTCGCATCTTTCTTTTCTTTTCTTTTTCTTTTTTTTTTGAGACAGAGTCTCACTATCACCCAGGCTGGAGTGCAGTGGCACCATCTTGGTTCACTGCAACCTCCGTCTCAAGCAATTCTCCTGCCTCGGCCTCCCAAGTAGCTGGGATTACTGGCACCTGCCACTGTGTCCAGCTAATTTTTGTATTTTTAGTAGAGATGGGGTTTCGTCATATTGGCCAGGATGGTTGTAAACACCTGACCTCAGGTGATCTATCTGTCCACCTAGGTATCCCAAAGTGCTGGGATTACAGGTGTGGGCCACTGTGCCTGGCCACATTTTTCTTTTTATTTATACTTGTTTTTTCCTCTTCTCCTTTTTTCTCTTTTCTTTTTCCTTTTTCTTCTTTTTTTATTTTATTTTATGTATTTATTTATATATTTTTTTGACAGTTTCTCACTTTGTCACCCAGGCTGTAGTGCAGTGGATCATAGCTCAGTGCAGCCTTGAATTGAGTCACATTTTTCTGTGAAACTCCCTCATAGGTATGAGAATAAATATCCATCTTATTTTTCTTGCGAATCTATATTTTGTCCATTTAATTCACAGACCCCTAGTCACTGAACGTAAGAGGATAAAGGAAAAGTTTTTCCTCCCTGTTATCTCGTCTGCACTCACAGCACCTTTTCAGGCAGTTGTTAAAGTCTCTGCTTTGCCTGTGAGGAGACTGGGGCTCAGAGAATCTGAGCAGCTTCTGCAGAGACACACAGCTAGTCAGGGGACAAAGCCAGGCTTCTGACCTGGGTCTGTCAACTCCAAAGACTGTGCCACCGTCCCGTGTGGCTGTGGGGAGGCTGATACTGGGGAGCAAATGCATCGGGATAAGGTGCTGATCCTAGCTGGGAAGGAGGATGCCAGGATATCTAGGTAGCCTGGGAGATGCCCCTCCCGGCAGTTCTTCATACCCATGGGAAGCATGCCTTTGAGACAAGCTACATACCATGGTTATCCCTTCTCCATCATACCATGGTTATCCCTTCTCCATCTCAGCCCTGACCCAGCTGTGCCCTTGCGGAAAGGGGTGAGCTAGAACCGCCTCCTCCTCCCCAGTGCTGTCCCCGCTTACCTCCCTGGGACAGGGAGGGGTGGGATATGCAGCCAGGGGGCTGGCTTGGTAAGTCTTCAGCTCACAGCCCAGCCCCAGCCACGGGATCCTGAGCTCCAACTCGTTTACGGTCCCTGCATGGGCATCTTCCCCACAGCTGCAACTGTCCCTCTGCCGGCCCTGCTGCTGCCTTCTGGAATGTCTGTCCCTGGGCACCTGCAGAAGCAGCTCTTCCTCTGGGCTGCTGTGGGCTGCTGGGCTCCAGGGTCCTGCCCCAGCACTCAGGCCACCTCCTCTCAGGTGAGCACTCAGGTGAGGCGCTCACCCCTCTCCAGAGGTGGCACCTTCTGCTGACTGTCCCTGCCCCTCGATTGCAGATGCGCTTGGGAGGCCAGTTCTGTGCTTCACCTCCTTCCACCTTCCTCCTTCGTCTGTCCCTTTCATTCATTCTTTCCCTCTTGGAAAGAAAGTGAACTCAAAGTTCCAGCTGATCTAGCTGATTCCAGCTGATCTAGGCGACCCTGGCTCTGACCCCCATAGGCTGTTTTCCTTTTTCCTTTCCCTTCCTTCTTTCCTTCCTTCCTTCCTTCCTTCCTTCCTTCCTTCCTTCCTTCCTTCTTTCCTTCCTTCCTTCCTTTTTTCCCTTTCTTTTCTTTCTTTTTCTTTCATTTCTTTCTTTTTTCTTGTTTCTTTTCTCTTTCTTTCTTTCCTTTTTTCCTTCCTTCCTTCCTTCCTTCCTTCCTTCCTTCCTTCCTTCCTTCCTTCCTTCTTTCAGACAGGGTCTCACTCTGTCACCCAGGCTAAATAAAGTGCAGTGATGTGATTTCAGCTCAGTGCAGCCTCAACCTCCCTGGGCTCAGGTGATCTTCCTACCTCAGCCTCCCAAGTAGCTGGAACTACAGGTGTGTGCCACCACACCCAACTATTATTTTATTTTATTTTATTTTATTTTGTATTTTTGGTAGAGACAGTTTCACCACGTTGCCCAGGCTGGTCTCAAGCAATCCACTTGCCTGGGCCTCCCAAGGTGCTGGGATTACACGTGTGAGCCACTTCATCTGGCCGGCTGTTAGCCATTTAATGTCCCTAAAGTCTCTTTTTTTTAAAAAATGGGGACTAGGACAAACCTGACCAACATGGAGAAACCCCGTCTCTACTAAAAATACAAAATTAGCCAGGCATGGTGGTGCATGCCTATAATCCCAGCCACTCGGGAGGCTGAGGCAGGAGAATCGCTTGAACCCGGGAGGCAGAGGTTGCGGTGAGTCAAGATCGCACCATTGCACTCCAGCCTGGGCAACAAGACTGAAACTCCATCTCAAAAAAAAAAAAAAAAAAAAAAAAGGTAGGGGGGACTAGTCATACCTGCTTCAGACAAATGAAGATGAATAAATATATATATTTTAAATGAACAGATATAGAATTTGTATTGGTCAGGCTGCTTGGAGCTTCTCTGACCTGGAAGTCCCCCTTATGGCTACTGTCATTCTGTGGAAAGCCACTGCCTGCAGGACTAGACTCCTGGAAATGACCTTCAGGGAGGACTCTGCTTTTTCCTTGGGGCTGTAAGAGCTCCCAGCTGAGGAGTAACTGATGGAGTAGAGGCAAGTCCTGTCCTCCCCGCAGTGAGGAGTTCTGCCGGCATCCCTTTGGCTTCAGCCTGACTCTTGAGCCGCCAGCTCTGGCTGACTTGTCTCTTTCAAAGTGTGCTACTCCCGCATGCCCCGGAAGGGAGGGGTGTCTCTGTTTTGAAATTAATCTGGCTTTGACTTTAGGAAGGGGCCATGAGGGCCTTGGGCAGACCATGTGTTCTAAGTAGTGTTTTGGGTACTGTTTTATTTGTTGCTAGTGACTTAAGAGTTTGAACTGGATCTGAAGACCAACTACACTGTAAAGTATTCAAAAGAAGATAACATTAAAGAGAAGACTCCCAAGAGCATAGAATTACACTACTAAGGTAAGCATTTTTAGAAACAGATATTAAGTTGGAAATATCCTAAGAAGATTGAATTAAAATGCAATATTCCCGCATCTTGGCCATGTTAGGTAAGTCATATCGGCCACTGCAAAAACAAGCCCCAAGTGTCCATGGCTTAACATAATAAAGGTTTATTTCCCCTTCAAGTCTCAGGGGCGTCCCATGGCCGCCTCCCACATGGTCATTCAGGGACCCAGGTTCCTTCCATCTAGTGATTCTGCCATCTTCTAGGGCCTTAGAGCCTTTGCTTCTGCCAGAGGAAGGGACAAGGGGGACCCTGGGAGGAGAGGTTTTGGGGACCAGCCTGGAAATGGTGCCCTCACTTCTGCTTGGATGACCTTGGGCAGCACAATCACAGGTCTCCACCCAACAGCCTGGTCGGGTGGTTGGGAAATGCGGTCTAGCCATAGGTCCAGCCTTCTCTGCCACAACGGCATTTAAGACATAAATAAATAAAACCCAGCTGGAATGAGTGAAAAAAGAAATTACCGACACCTGTGGTGTCCCCTCTGTGCCAGACTTTGTCCTTAATCTGCAGATACCCATCCTCACTATAGCCCTGTTTAGACACCAGTATCAGCACTACTTTCAGAAGCAGGAAATTGAAACCAGGAGAGGTTCATTAAGTTGCTGAAGAAAGGAGTCTACTGGCCAGGCCCTGTGGTTCATGCCTGTAATCCTAGCACTTTGGGAGGCTGAGGCGAGAGGACTGCTGGAAGGCCAGGAGTTCGAGACCAGCCTGGGCAACACAGCAAGACCGCATATCGATTCTTAAAAAAAAAAAAAAAAAGAAAGAGAAGGAAGAAAGACAGTTTAAAGAGAGAAAGGGTCCAAAGTGGGCTGATTTTTAGGGAATGGAAGGAAAAGAGGGAGGGAGGGAGGGAGAAAGGAAGGAAGGAAGGAAGGAAGGAAGGAAGGAAGGAAGGAAGGAAGGAAAAAAGAAAGAGTCAAAAGTGGGCTGATTTTTAGGAGTCCTGCACACTTATTCATTCTTTTGTTTTTAAGCCAACAGTCATTCTGAGCTCACACTGTGGTGTGCCAGGCGCTGTTGTGTGGGGTGGTGCAGGGTGATCGGCTCCCCTAAGCATAGCCATCGGGTGTGACCCAGGAGTTAAGAGGGGGTGACTGTTGTCTCCCATGTCCTCCAGATTCTTCTTATGGCCTCTATTTGCCTCACAAACCTAAGGATGTGCACTGATGCCTTTAAGAAAAAAAGTGCATTGTTATTGGAAAGACAAAATTGGCCTGCAGGTTTCCTATGACCCACCACGGGTGTTTGTATATAAAACAGAGCACGGGCCTGGGGTGGCCAGGGGCTGGGCTGCACACAGAGGCCCACTGTCAGCCAGGGCTGAGGCTCCAGTTTCAGTACTGAGTCTCTGGCACAGAGTGGATGGAGACTGGGCGGGAGGACATGGCTCCTATGTGACATAGCTGTGGCATCTTGGCTGAATTCCAGCCAGACTCCAAGTCACGCAGGCCTAGAGAATCAAGGCTGCAAGGAACCCTGGAAATTCAGGCCTGTGGTCTTCAAACTTGCCACGCCAAACCCTCTTTGAAGGAAACAATGTAGCAGCACATTCAGAACCAAGAGCTGCTCTGAAGGGCCAGATTGGCATGGGCGGAGCTGAGGACCTGGGGCTGCGTGGGCCACGGTGGGAAAGCTCAGAGCTGCTCTAACCTCTTCTGCTGCAGCTGCTGGGGAAATTGAGGTCCACAGAAAGGAAGCAACATGCTTAAGGGGACCCGGTGACTTGGTGGCCCATCAGGCTAAGAAGGAACCCATCAGATGTCAACTGGAAGTGGTGGGTCCCAGCTTAACCTTACTTTGCTTTTTTTTTTTTTTTTTTTTGAGACAGAGTCTTAGTCTGTCACCCAGGCTGGAGGGCAGTGGTGCAATCGCAGCTCACTGCAACCTCTGCCTCCTGGGTTCAAGCAATTTTCCTGCCTCAGCCTCCTGAATAGCCAGGACTACAGGCGCACGCCACCATGCCCAGCTAACATCTGTGTTTTTAGTAGTGACGGTTTCACCACGTTGGCCAGGCTGGTCTCGAACTCTTGACCTCGTGATCTGCCCACCTCGGCCTCCCAAAGTGCTGGGATTATAAGCGTGAGCCACTGTGCCCAGCCTTTTATTTTAAAAAAAAGTTTTAAGACAGAGTCTCACTCTGTCACCCAGGCTGCAGTGCCGTGGCATGACTTGGCTCACTGCAACCTTTGCCTCCTGGGTTCAAGTGATTCTCCTGCCTCAGCTGCCCAAGTGGCTGGGACTGTAGGCTTGTGCCACCATGCCTGGCACATTTTTGTATTTTTTATAGAGCTAGAGTTTCACCATGTTGCCAGGCTGGTCTTGAACTCCTGGACTCAAGTAATCTGCCCACCTCAGCCTCCCAAAGTGCTGGGACTATAGGTGCGAGTGGCTGCGTCTGGCCTTTACCCATAGTTCTGTCTAACTTGGCCATAAAATGCGGGTTCCCACCATTCCCTCCTCAAGTTCAATAATTTGCTGTTATGGTTCACAGAACTCAGAGAAGCTTAGATTTACTAGTTGATCCTCTGATAAAGGGTATGATAATGGACACAGATCACAGCCAGATTTTTAAAAGTACAAAGAGCAAGGCCTGGAATGGTCCCGTGGGCAGGATCTTGTGTTCCCCTGGAGTTGATGCTCACCAACCCAAAAGCTCTGACCCTCGTGCCTTAGGGATGTGTTTTTTTGTTTGTTTTTTTGTTGTTTTTCAAGATGGAGTCTCACTCTGTCACCAGGCTGGAGTGCAATGGCGGGATCTCAGCTCATGGCAACCTCCACCTCCCAGGTTCAAGCGATTCTCCTGCCTCAGCCTCCCGAGTAGCTGGGATTACAGACATGTGCCACCACACTGGGCTAATTTTTATATTTTTAGTAGAGACGGAGTTTCACCATGTTGGCCAGGCTGGTCTTGAACTCCTGACCACAGGTGATGCACCTGCTTCGACCTCCCAAAGTGCTGGGATTACAGGCATGAGCCACCGTGCCTGGCCCTCAGGGAGGTTTATGGAGGCTTCATTATGTAGGTGTGGTCGATTATTAACTCAATCTCAAGGTCCTCTTCCCTCCCTGGAGGATGGGGCTAGGACTGAAAACGCCAAGCTTGGTCTTTCTGGTGACCAGCCCCGTCCAGAAGTGCCCCAAGAGTCACTGCATTGGAACAAAAGATGCTCCCATCACCCAGGAAATTCCAAGGGCTTTAGGAGCTCTGTGTCAGGAACTGGAGTTAGGGACCAACGATTGGAACAAAAGACGCTCCTAGCTCCTCTATCGCTTAGGAAATTGCACGGGTTTTAGGAGCTCTGTGTCAGGGAACACTGGGAGACCCTGGACAGCAGCGGATGACCCAAGGGTAGGAGGTTCAGGAACTTGCTCAGTGCCCTGCAGTGAGGACGTGCCAGGGCTGGGACTAGAGGCAGCCAATGGGCTCCAGAAAAGCCTCACCAACACTCTGGATGTAAACATCAGTGAAGAAGTTCCAGTAACCAGCGCATGATAGCTCTACGCAATATGGATGCATATCTGACAGGAGAGCGGTGGAAACGAACCAGAGAGAAGGCAAAGTGTGATGGAACCGCCTCCGCAGCTGCTAAGGACGCTGAGCTGGTAAAGCCATATGGAAAGGCAAGCACGCGATCGGCGTGAATGTCAGCGGAGAGGTTAGCTCTGGGGGAGGGAAGGCCAGCCTGGGAGGGAGTTGAGGCCTGCGGTGGTTCTGGATAGACCAAAATGTGTTATTTCTGGAGCTGGGTGGTGACTTCTTGGGGCTTCGCTTTGTGATAAGTCATTGAGCTGTGTGCTGTTTTGCACCCTTTTCCATATATGTATTACATTTCACAATAGGACAGGCTTAAAAAAAGAGGCAGAAACGCTCAGGAAATGAAGTGCGTCACCCCACAGAGGAAGGACCTGCCCTTGGAGCGCCACCAGCTGGAGCGGGCAGCACCTGTGGATCCAGGGCATCTTCTTCCTTCTCTCTTTACCCACCGGCCTGTCTTCCAGGTTCACCAACAAACTGATGTTGGTGGCGCTTAGTGGTGGGCCCGCGTTCCTAGTGCCGGCACGAGCAGGTGATGCAGCGTCCTCCCCCGGGTGCCCGACTCCACTGCATAGCCAGGCAGTCACGCCAGGCAGGGGCCGGAATGGCCTCTCCACTGTCCTTCCCCATCGAAGCCACTCTGGCTGAGAGCTCAGAAAAATGAGCCTCCCGAGGATGGTTGCCTGGTTTCAGTGCACTGACACGTGAACAGCACAAGGCACTGCACTGACATGGGAAGGCCCGATAACATGGCTCCCTTGCTTGGGACTGCCTTCCCTCCTGGATCCCTCCCAGATGCATCCAATGCCCCGCACTGTGCAGCCTTCTGGCTTTCATTCTTCAGTGACCTCTCTCCTGCCTCAGGGT
Source organism: Piliocolobus tephrosceles (assembly GCF_002776525.5). Lineage (NCBI taxonomy): Eukaryota > Metazoa > Chordata > Mammalia > Primates > Cercopithecidae > Piliocolobus > Piliocolobus tephrosceles. Next base: position 3,297,510 of record NC_045444.1, on the reverse strand, counting down.
ACCCTGCTGACCTCCCCTGAGCCCAGGTGAGATAATGAACCCCTCCCTGGCCCCCAGTGTGCCCCAGCAGTGGTACTTGACACTCCCCTGGCCTCCTTCTGGGCAGCAGGCCTGGAGCACAGGGACTTGTCTTATTCAGCTCTGGATCCCAGGTGCTCCAGCACCCGCCCAGGGCCTGGACACAGGAGAGTGAGCCATGGTCCTCAAGAAATCCCAGAGGCCCACAGGTACCAGCAGTTTGGGGGCAGCCACCAGCTGTCCAGAGCAGTCAGTCCCAACCCTCAGTTGGATGTCTTTGGTTCTGCTGATTAATCTGGATACAGCTCACTTTAAACCATAGCAATGTTGCTGAGGGCAAATCGAATGTACTAGTTTAAATGCACCGAAGGGATTGGCCATCTAAAGAAAGCCTATGATGGGTTAGTACTTCCCGAGAGTGAAAGATTCTTGTGGAATGCAGCAAAGCCCAGCGACTTTTCCCCTCCTATATAAATTCAGATTCTGGACATTGGGAGAGCCAGGGTTCTCCGGAAACAGACTTTGGGATGGCAATTAGAAGGCAGGACATTTAAGAGCGGGTGCTTTTGAGATGCACTCGCAGGAATCAGGGAAAGGGAGGAAGCAGGATGGGCGGAGAGAGGAGTTGGGCTATGAGGCAGTCTCCCTGGAGGCCTCCGTGGTCCCCACTGGGACCTGCAAGCTGGAACCAGACTTCAGAGTTGCTCCCTTATGGGGCGAGGTAGCTAGACCTTTATATCCCCTGCCAGTCAATCTTTGGGCCACCTGGGAAGGGGCATGACCTTGAGTGAGGCAGTCCTTGTAGGGACAGCCCAGGGCTCACTGCGGCACCCCCATCCCAGCAGCTGGGGGAATAAGTCCTTCATCCGTGAAGGGGAATCTGGGTGCAAATTTTCACAGGGAAAAAGAGGGAAACTGCCATTGCTTGCGGGCCTACTATGCACTCAGCCCTGTGCTAGGTGCTTTCTTTCTTTCTTTCTTTCTTTCTTTCTTTCTTTCTTTCTTTCTTTCTTTCTTTCTTTCTTTCTTTCTTTCTTT
>NC_045444.1:3181749-3291454 GCF_002776525.5 Piliocolobus tephrosceles | reverse complement strand
TTGTCGCCCAGGCTGGAGTGCAGCAGTGCGATCTTGGCTCACTGCAACCTCCGCCTCCCAGGTTCAAGCAATTCTGCTGCTTCTGCCTCCCGAGCAGCTGGGACTGCAAGCATACACCACCGCACCTGGCTAATTTTTTTTTTTTTTTTTTTTGTATTATTAGTAGAGACAGGGTTTCACCAGGTTGGCCAGGCTGGTCTCAAACTCCTGACCTCAGGTGATCCGCCTGCCTCAGCCTCCCAAAATGCTGGGATTACAGCAGGCCTGGCTTTATATCCATTCTCCCAGAAAACCCTCACGGTGGCTTTGCAAGGTGGGTGTTACTACACTCATTTTTCAGATGAGGAAGCAGAGGAGAAGGAAGGTAAGTTATCAGGGGGTGTGCCCAGCATGGTCCCGCTTCCTGCTGCTGGGCTCCCTGCAAGAATGCACTCCATCCTCGACATCTACTCCCGCCCCCTTGCTTTGGGACTGGCTGCAGATCTACGGGCTGTCCAGAGACTGTGTCCGTGTGGTGCCATGTACACACCTCCCAGCTGGTCAGCTCTGCCCCAGCACTCAGGCCACCTCCCAGGAAGGGGTGCTCCCCCTTCTCCAGAGATGGCACCTTCTGCTGACTGTCCCTGCCCCTCTACTGTGGATGCACTTGGGAGGCCAGTTCTGTGCTTCACCTCCTTCCACCTTCCTCCTTCGTCTGTCCCTTTCATTCATTCTTTCCCTCTTGGAGGGAAAGTGGACTCAAAGTTAAGCTAATCTAGTAGGGAGACCGTGGCTCTGACCCCCACAGACTGTTTTCTTTGTTCTTTTTCAGCTCCTGCTGAATGGGAGGAGGAGCCTGGGGTGAGGCCTGGAGAGGTCGACCACAGGGAGGTCGACCACAGGGATCCAGGGCCCAGCAAGGGGTCCAGGGCAGGGCAAAGCCAAGACTTTTCCCAGCCAATTCCTAGGCGGGATCGGGCAGAGACCAGCAGAGTCAGGCTCCCCTAGAAACTGCCCCAATGCAGACCTGAAGGTGGGTGACACTCCAGCCTGTAAGGACACTCATGCACAGACACCAAGCACTTCCCACGTACCAGGAGCAGTGCTTAGCCCTGGAGCCCAGGCACAAGCAAGACACCATCCTTGGCTCAAGGGGCTCCTGGCTGGTGAAGATAATGACAGAAAACAGCCAACCTGGGAACACTGCCACAAATCCTCTGCAAATGAAAATGGCTACCGTCTGTCCGGAGGCTCCCTGTGCCGGGCACCAGGCCAAACATCTGGGGTGTGTTAGAACTCATGCTCGTGAATGACTTTGCAGAGCAGATATCTCTGTGTCCATCTTTGCCAAGGAAGTGATTGAATGCTAAGGCTCGCTCAAGGTCAAAAATCACGGAGAGTCAAACTTGGAACACAGGTCTGTCTGACTCACCTTCCTCCCAGCTTTGGCTCCTAATCCTTGCATGAGGAGCCTCTGAAAGTGCCTTTTGCCAACAGCCAGCAGGATGGGAGGCCCCACGTGCACTGAGCAAAGCATCTTGCCTGTAGCTGATCTTGGCTATGACCGCAGGGAAGACCAGAGACCTTGTGTTTTGGGGGTGAGATGTGTGACTGGGGAAAGACAGCCCTGGCAGGGTGGAGGCGGTAGCAGGGGCCACCATTGAGTTCCATGGCTGAGCTCACTTGGCCTTTAATCATAGCCACTGGGTAGCTAGAATGTCACATCATACTGGGGGCAGAGAGTCCAGGTAACATCCCCCCAGACCAGGGGTGTGGGTGTCTTTCAAAGGAAGCAGGGAGGGTCCCCCAGCCCTGGCTCCCTGGTAGCAACTCGAGAATAGATCCTGGCTCTGTGTCCCTGCTGGAGGCTGCCATTCTGCCATCTGCTCAGCCTCTTGGGTCTGAAGCAGCATCTTCTGTTGTTACTGGAGCCCACGAATCAGAGTCATCTTCTCACTGTGGCCAGGGCACCCTGAGCATTTCTCCAGGACATCCTTCATCGACTGGGGAAGTCTTCTGCCCGGAATGTGCTCCTCTTGTGCACCGTCTGCCTGCCTCTCCCTCCTCCTTCAAGGCTCAGTTGAAGTCTCCCTCTGCTGAAGCGTTCTTTGGCAACTCAGTCTGGCCCCCCATTTCTTCACACTGTGCACTGTGCCTTAGGCAAGTTGCAAGGTCCTTCAAAGGCAGGGAGCAGAGATGCACACAGAGCTGCTGGAGCAATGAGGGCAACTGTAAGCCTACGCAGCAGGGTCTCCGCGGTACTGCTAGCTCTGTGCTCAGCGCTCTGCAGCAACACACAGTGGCTCAGGAGCTGCAGGAGCCCACAGCCGCAATGCTCACCCTGGCCAGCCTCCCTGGAGTGCCACACCCTGCCCCACCCCAGGGCCCACCAGCCAGAGCCTTGAGGCCTCAAGGCCACCCCTTCCCTGTCGCCTGGCCCACTGGCAGCTGAAACATGCTGAGAGAGAAGACCAGGGCTCAGGCGAGTGAGGGTCTCTGTGTCAGAGGAAGTCACGGTGAGCATGTGTGAGGCAAGAGGCTGGTGGGGGAAGACAGCAAGCCGCAAGTGGAGCCGTCAGCCATGTGGAAGCCCCAGACGGAGTGGGAAGTGGCTGGACTGCAGTGTCGGAGACACCATGGGAAGGAGGCCCGCAGCCCCAGCTTTGACCCTCTTCCTGTCCCCAGCTCCAAGTTCTCCTGGAAGGTCAGCTACACCAGGTGGGGGCTGGATGAATCTCCATCACTGCATTCTGCAGGCCTGGAGTGGCACCCAGTGCTGCCTGGGTCCATGTCTTGCTGTAGAGCGCTGAGCACAGACCTAGAGGTGTCATGTCACCCAGATCACAGATCGGAAGGAGACACTGTCCCATCCTCCAGGCACTCACTCCTAAAGTGGCAAACAGGACATGGAGACAAGGGGTGATGGGGACACACACCTTGTTAAGGGGATGGGGCGTGTCTGGAAGGCAACTGTGTGGGGAAAAGTCTCCTCAACAATCGTTAACACAGAAGACCTTCTGTGATCAGATGTGCGGCGGTTTTCCCACACACCAAGCAGCGGCCTCCAGCTGGGTGTCCTCGAATCCTGACTCCCTACCTGGAGATAGAGTGAGACCCCACAGGGGGAGGGCTCAGTCCCCAAGACTGCCCCCGCCCCCCACCTCACTAGGCGCAAGTCCAGGCCTCCGGAACTTCTGACCTACTGGCTTCAAGTTGGGGTTCCCACGACCTCCTCTTTGGGTTTGAGTAATTTGCTGGAGAGGCTCACAGAACTCAGGGAGACATTTACGTTTACTGTTTTATTATAAAGGATGTTGCAAAGGATACAGCTGAAGAGATGCACAGGGCAGGGTATGGGGGAGGGGTGTGGAGGGTCCATGCCCGCCCTGGGGCACCACCCTCCAGCCTTCTCCATATGTTCAACTGTCTGGAAGCTCCCTGAACCCTGTCCTCTTGGGTCTTTATGGAAGCCTCATGATACCAGCATTCCTGTCCTCAGGGTAAGACTGTAGTCTTAAGACCCACAGTCAGAAAGGCAGGGAACACAGGCGTGAAGGGAGGGCAGGAGAAGGTCAAGGGCCTGCCCCTGAGGCCTTACACCCCCAACACTATCACCCAAGGCTGTAAGAATGGCTGCAGGTGAGCCAGGAACTGTGGGTGAAACCCAAGATAGTTACCACAACACCATAGAACCCCTCGTCCCAGCCTCAGTGGTCTGGGGCGCTTCCTGGAGATGAGACTTGAGGTTAGTGGGGTTTTAAGACTTAGTTTCCTCCCAAGATTTTGCAACTTGATTTTAATTTTCTATGTTTTGGAGACCGGGTCTCGCTGTGTCACCCAGGCTGGAGCGCGGTCATAGGTCACTGTTAACCTCCAGCTCCTGGGCTCAAGGGATCTCTCCCTCCTCAGCTTTCCAAAGCGGGGGCATACACACATGAGCCACCCCGCCCAGCTGTACGTTTTAGAAATAATTTCAAACTTACAGAAAAGTTACCAAAATAGTACAAATAGTTTCCGATACAAGCCGAACTCCTTAAAATGTTCGTGTTTTACCACAGTTGCTTTTTGTCCCCATCTCTCTCTCATTCTCTTAATACATTTTTTTTTTCTAAAATACTTCAGAGTAAGTTGCAGACGGGAAGTCCTTTCACCTCTGAATATCTCAGTATTTCCTAAAAATACGGACACCCTTTAACATCACCACAGTACCATAATTCGTGTTAGGAAATTGCTATAGCACTAATAGCTAATTTGGATTTTATTTGAGGAACTCCTCTGGTCAACACTGGTAAGGTGTGGCGTGGGCAGGCCAGGGACATGGGGTGGCCTGTGAGTATGCAGGGTCAGGCGGCACTTCCGTGCTGGCACCCGAGAGGGGTAGGGGACACGAGATTGCAGAGTAAGCTCATCTCAAATGCCTGGGACTTAGTTGAGGGTTGAACTTGACCCCAAAGCACTGGGGAGCCGGCAGATTGGCAGGCTGGCCAGAACAGGCTGGTCCCTCTTGCGTCCTTCCTGATGCCCTGGGCTGGCACCCGTGATTCCAGTCGGCCAAGGCCCCTCCATGCTTGGGAGAAGAATCGAGTTGCCCTGTTCAGTGAGAAGTTCAGAAAGAACAGAATGTACTTACTGTGCCCAAGGAACAGGGAGTGGAAGGGCAGGAAAGGAATTAAAAAAAAAGTAATCAAGTGTGAGTGTCTGGCAGGAGCCTGGCCTGTTTTGTAACCACGAAGTGTCCCGGTGAGTCACCACTGTTCTCCGAGGCCTGCTCCTTCCGTGTCACCCCCCAGCTGGTCTCTTGTTCCAGCACCGTTCTCCTCTCAGCCTGGTGTTCCCAGGGCACGTGGACTCGGAGTTATTCACAGCTCGGTTCGAATTCAACCGTGGCTGGCTTGTGAGCTCAGGCAAGATGCGGTCCTCTCTGAGCCTCCTCAGGCTCAGGCAAATTGTTTGTTTGTTTTTTTGGGACGGAATCTCACTCTGTCACCCATGCTGGAGTGCAGTGGCGTGATCTCAGCTCACTGCAACCTCCGCCTCCAGGGTTCAAGCGATTCTCCTCCTGCAGCCTCCTGAGATTTTTTGTAATTTTAGTAGAGATGGGGTTTCACCACGTTGGCCATGGTGAAACTCCTGACCTCAAGTGATTCACCCGCCTCGGCCTCCCAAAGTGCTGGGATTACAGGCGTGAGCCACCGTGTCAGGGGGCTCATGTCTTGAGCTCCAGGTGGGATGGGAGGCCTTTTGCACAAAGCAGGCCCAATGCCAGCCTGGTTCCATCACTCACTGGCCCCTAAGTCTCTTTGTGGGTAAGGCCCATGGCTCCCGGGCACCTTCTCCCCCAGCTGTGAGGAGGCCCGTAATTGCCAGGAGTGCCTTGAGAGCAGGCCTGGGCCCGACTCCCCTCAACGCTCCTGCCCAGGCCAACGGCACACAGGTGTGATCAGTTGATTGCCTCGGCACACAGGTGTGATCAGTTGAGTCCTCAGCACACAGGTGTGATCAGTTGATTGCCGAGGCACACAGGTGTGATCAGTTGAGTGCCTTGGCACACAGGTGTGATCAGTCGATTGCCGAGGCCGTGAGGAAGATAAGCCCAAAAGTCGGCACGTAGCCTGCAGCAGAGCCTTGGGAAGCATTGTAGTCTTCTGTGAGCTGACCATCCAGCGTGCCCCACAGCCCAGCATGCCGCAGGTGATGGCTATTCCCCTCCTGAGGATGCACCAGTCGGGGAGGAGACCCTTGCTCATGGAATTACTGCGGCTAAGGAGGTGAGAGGCGGGAGCTGCTGCTGGGGCGGCGGGAGGTCGTAGGTAGGACTGCTGGGCTGCACTGGTGTGGGGCCCTGGGCAATGCGTAAGCCAGGAGGGAATGTGGGTGTGTGGGCAGGGGACAGGGGTCTGGCTGCATCCCTCATCTCCTGCCAAGGCTTTTCCTCTGCCCCTGGGGTAACCCGACACCCAGACATCCACCTGAGGTGCAGGTAAGGGCTGCGCCTCACCTGCCTCTCTTGGCTGCTCCAATTGCATTTTGAAGGTGTTGCAAATTGCTCTATGATGTTCTGGAGCCAAACCATGTCCCTGGCCCATAGCCCAACCCCTGGGGCTTGGCGTCAGCAGCATTGTCCCTGGAAGACAAGCTGCCTTTGAGGGTTTGAGGGTTTGGAGAGTTCGAAGGCTTTGGTTTGGCGGGCCCGGTCCATAGGGCTCCACCTGGCTGGGTCAAGCAGAATCAGGGTGGTGTGAGGACACAGCCCTGGGCCACCCGGAGGTGCCCCTGTGATGAACAATGTAGAGGTTGAGAGTGTGTGCCAGCTGGCATCAGACAGCCTGGGCTCCACTGACAAGCTGTGTGACCTTGGACAACTGACTAAGCCTCTCTGTGCCTCTGTGTTCTCATCTGTAAAATAGAACTGATAAGAGTCCTTACCTCCTAACAGTGTTGTTCAGGTTAAATGAGCTTATACAAGTAAGCCACTCAGAGCATCCCTAACTTGTGTGAGCACCATACAAATGGAAGCCGGAAGCCACTAAGATAGAAAGCAGATTCCTCTGAGGGCAGAATGAGGCCAGCCTCCCCCTTCCTGACCCTCCAGCCTTCTGTGATCTGCCCCTGCCCATCATCCTGCCTCACCTCTTAGCCACCCCTCCCTCTCCACAGCAGCTACACTGAGTTCCTGGTGCTTCTCTTGAGCCTACTCAGGCCTCTGGTCCCAACAGGTGCCCTCTTCTGCCTGGGGCACCTTTCCCCTCTTTGTCAGGTCAACACCTACCTTTCCCTTCCCTTTATGACTCAGCTCAGGCGTCACCTCCTCCAGGAAGCCTTCCACTTAATGCTGTGGCATGATTAACCTCACTAAAGCCTGCAAGGTTGGAGGAAATGGAGGCTTCTCTGAGAGGCGGAACTGCTCACCCAGGGGTAAGCTGGAGAGGGGAGTTGGAACTTGGCTCTAAATCTGGAGAAAACCAGCTTTAGGGGTGCTTTTCCCCCTAGCCAGACTGCCTTTTGCTGTCTGCATTTGTGGGGGACGCTGGAACAAGCCATCCCAGTCCTGCTTCAGGACTGAGGGGCTTAGTCCATGGCCGCTGGGAGGCTGCCCATCAGCCTTTCCAGGAATTGCCTCGGTTGAGGGGAGCTTCATCGCCCAGGACCATCTTCTTCCTCAGAGGATACCCGTGCCTGTGTGGAGGAGCCTCATGCACAGATATAAAGGCTCGGTCTCTTGCCCCAACCTGGGACAACTCAGGGCAATGCCAGCTCCAGAGCTGCCTGTGGAATCAACTGAGGCCTCCACTGAGGCTGCTTCACAACCCCACTTCTCCCTCCACTCAATCCCACCTTCATCCTCCACCCCAACATGGAGTCCCAGAGTGCTTCCTAATGACAGTCCTGGATGCTAATCTAAAGCAGAGTCTGCTTCCAGGGAGCCCAGCCTACAGCAGGTTCTTGCTTGGAGGCATCTGAATCTTGCTGGAAGGGATTACAGAGATCCCCAGAGCCTGCAGGCCAGGCTTGGGTGCTGTGCAGCAGGAGACGCTATCAGGTCCCTGGGATGACATGGGCCACTGCTCCCTCACTACTGTGGCTGCTCCCAGGGCCGGATGCCAGACCCCCGCCACGCTGCCCCCAGACCAGTGGAATACCTTCAGCACATGAAGGGTTGAACTTGACCCCAAGTTCAACCTGGTTTATGGTGTGAGGGAGGGGCTAACCCAGGAACAAGAGGGGAAGGATGGCTTGTGTTTGCAAAGGGAGCTTCCTTTGCAAAGGAAACAGTCTCTTAGATTGGCCAATTAAAAATTCCTGAGGGCAGCAATCACAACCAATTCAATTCTGTCTCCAGGGTCTGGCACTGGGTTGCCAGAACTTAGGAGCACTCAATATTTATTGAGTGAGTAAATGAATGAAAGAAAGTGGCAGTAAGAAAAACAAACAAAAAAAGAAAGAAAGAAAGAAAGAAAATGGCATTAGGCGTGCCCCCCCCACTGGAAGGTAAGCTCATGAGGGCAGGATCACATCTGCTTTGATTACTGCCCCACCCCAGTGCCCAGGACAGGGCCAAACACATATTTGTTGGGTGAATGCGTGAATAAATATATAAGTGTATTACCTATTGTAGAGTTTTCCAAACTGTTTCTGTGGATATTCTTTGTATTTCACAGTCCGTGTCCAAATAAGTTTGGAAAATGCTGTACATGGTAGTTTCCTGTCAGAGTCATTCCACACAGGAGCACACTGAAGGCTCTGAGAAGGTCTGCAGTGAAAAAGGCTGTTACACCCTATTTTATCCAACAGTTACCAAATGTATTCCCTCTGGCCCTCAGGGACACCAGTGCGCCAGGGAAAACATTTTGGGAACTGCTGCTTTAATTCGAGAATCTGAGTTTGAGGTCATTTAACCAGGGGTGTCAGAGATTCGCTTGGGATGGGGCAAGGCGGGGAGCAATTAGATGGAGCACGGAGGTGGGAGAGGCTGCCCCTTGGACCAAGGATGTCACGACGTGTGCAGCGTGTGCCCAGCAGGAGTTCTGCAGGTGTGTGAGGGCAGAGTGACCACCCATTAGGAGAGGGACTTGCGGCAGGTTTTACAAAGCTCGTTAACCACAGGGCGCTCCCCATCCCCCCGACTTTCCTGAGACCCAGCTCCCCATGCTGGCACTGATCTCTGCCCTCCATGCGACTTCACAGTGTCCCTCTGACCCCTCTGAATGCCTCTCCACTCTGCCCGGTGGGCTCTGGGCTAACACGCCTGTAAATAGGGTTTTCTCCTGATCTGCTGGGGTTGCCCAGCAGGAATTCATTCTGGGTATCCTGCCAGAGGGATGGCTGGCCCGAACTTGAAGGGGAAGAGAAAACACTAAAGACTCAGGCTGACTTGGCCCTCACAGGCTACATGGGGGCAGGCACAGGGAGCTGGTCAGGGGCAGCCATGGCCCAGTTCAGTCTGCGCCTTGGTAGGCATTGAAGAAAATGCCAGCGAATCAGGGCAGGTGACATGTGGGGCAGTGACAGTTTCTGCTGTGGGACCTTGGATTGTGTTCACAACTCATGCTCTATTTAGGAAGGCTTGTGAAGGTGAGACTTGGGGCAGAGCGGAGTAGGGGAGAGAAAGTTCTGGCTGTCTGACTCTTGAGGAGGGGCAGAGTTTTGAGGGGTTGCAAGAATGGAGTTTAGAGAGTAGAGAGCCATCCTGGAAGGCTTCCTGGAGAAGGTGGGCCTAGGTACGTGGGAAAGGTGGATGCCCATGCATAGGCAGAGTGGAGAGCAGGGCACTGCAGGCTGAGACATCCAACGCTGGCATTAGGACCAGAAGCACCCATTCTTGAAGAGCCCTGGGATTGGCTTGGGGAGGGCAGACTGCCGTGTGGTCAGCACACTCTTCCAGACCAAGCAGGGCACCTGTATGAAGAAGGGGTCTTAAGTTTCCAGGTTCCCTAATGAGGAACCCCTAACAAAGACTTATTAATGCCAGAAGCAGCCCAGCTTCTGAACACTTACTACAAAGTCCCTTGGAGAAGACACAGCAGCTCCCAGCCCTGCAAGGCTTTGCTGTACGCTGGGTGAAAGTTACCACTTGTCTGATCTGTGACAGACACTGCTGGTTGTTTGCCCAGCCTCCCGCCCACTACCACTTCTCCTTGCCTTTCTCTACTGCAGACCTGGAACACGACATGACTCTATTGCTCAATCGCTCTTGAGGCTAGGAGTAGACACGTGACACAATGGTGGACACCAGGAGTTAGGCAAAAGCCCCCAGGGGAGAACAAAGTTTTGACAAGAAGAAATTTTTTGGCCCCTTTACCTCCTATTTCCTGCCTGGAATGTGGCTGTGAGTCCTGGAGGGGCAGCAGCCATCTTGTCGCCATGCATCAATAAGCATCAGGGAAGAGGCTGTCGTAGTATCTGAAGCCAAACGCCTTCCTGCTTGTTGCAACATTGGATGAAGGAATGTCTCCGCTACTGCCGCTCGGAAAGGGAGGGTCGCAGAGGCAGACACTGGCAGTGCCCATGCCCGCAATGCCCATGGGGAGAGACTTTCCAGCCGGTGCACGGTCAGAACGCTGGACCCATTGACAACATGGCTCAGTTTATCCAGCTCTTCTTTTTATCATTTATTTATTTATTTTTAATTTTTTAATGGGATGGTCTCACTATGTCATCCAGGCTGGAGTCCAGCGGCTATTCTATTCACAGGTGCGATCCCCCTATTGACCGGGATGGCAGTTTTGAGATCCAGTTCTCTTTGCTCCATGTCCATGCTCACTAAGCAACCTATACAAATGGTTATTAGTTTTCTTATTTTATTTTATTTTTTGAGATGGAGTCTCACTCTTGTCACCCAGGCTGGAGTGCAATGGCGTGATCTCAACTCACTGCAACCTCCACCTCCCGGTTTCAGGCGATTCTCCTGCCTCAGCCTTCCGAGCAGCTGGGATTACAGGCGCCTGCCACCACACCCGGCTAATTTTTTGTATTTTAAAAAGTTTCATCATATTGGCCAGGCTGGTCTCAAACTCCTGTTCGAGTGATCTACCTGCCTTGGCCTCCCAAAGTGCTGGGATTACAGGCATGAGCCACTGTGCCCAGACCTGGTTATTAGTTTTCTAATGGTGCTCTGCCTGGAATGTCCCCCAAATCAGGTTCCCAAACCTGTGGGCCAATAAATGCTGAGTGAATGAGGGAGCAGCCTTGCCTCCCCCACTGGAGCTGGGGTCTTGAGGGTAGGAGGTGCCTGTCTGCACTCCTGACAGCTGGAGTGCCCGGTGCAGGGCCTGGCCCATGCACAAGGCTCTCAAGGGCAGGTTGAGGGTCGATGACTGGCGGAGGCTGGGCAGTGAGGTGTAAGGGGGGCACCCAGAGAACAGAAGTCCAGTTGTTCTTTTTTGCTGTCCACAGATACCTTTACTGGCCTCAGGGCCTAGGGAACCCTCAGCCTGTTTCCAGAAGCACTGAAGGTGCCCGTGTCTCTGGGACACTGAGTCTTGGGCAAAGGACCTTGGGCTTGGGCAGGGTTATAGGTGGGTTTTCTACAATGGAGCTGCTCTTTGAATCTGCTTTGTGTTTGCCAGAACCTTCCTGTCAGAGTCTCTGAGTTCAGTTTGGCTCCTTGCCATCCAACTGTTTCTAGAGCCCTCTCGTGGGTAAAGATTAAAGTCTGACTTCAGATCTGATCTCAGCTAGGGTTTAGGTCTAGGTTAGGGTCAGGATCAGATCTAGCCCCTGAGATAAAGTTTGGTTTATTTTTATTTATTTTTACTTTTTTGACACAGAGTCTTGCTCTATCACCCAGGCTGGAGTGCAGTGACACGATCTCAGCTCACTTCAACCTCTGCCTCCCAGGTTCGAGTGACTCTCCTGCCTCGGCCTCCTGAGTAGCTGGGACTACAGGCGTGCACCACCACATAGGCTAATTTTTTGATATTTAGTAGAGGTAGGGTTTTGCCATGATGCCCAGGCTGGTCTCGAACTCCTGAGCTCAGTCAATCTGCCCGCCTTAGCTTCCCAAAGTGCTGGGATTACAGGTGTGAGCCACTGCACACAGCCTCGTTCAGGTTTAGAATCAGGTCCACGTGAGAGTCAGTGCTAGAGGGTCAGCTCCAGCTTTGGGTCATGTTCTTGTGTATCTTGTGGGATGAGGAAGATGGGGTTGAGAAGGAGTCAGTTTTAAAGGGCTTGAGTGCTCACCACAGAGCAGCTCTGGGGCAACCCTGTCCAACTCTCTGACCTGCCCGTCCCCTCCTCTCAGCACCTGCTGCACGGATCCACGGAGGACTGGCGGGCTCTTGTGAGTTACTCCTAGACGTGTCTAGTCTGTTGGGTGATTGCACCACTTCATGTGGGCAGGGACCTGGCCTTCCCTTTACTTGACTTTCTTTCTCCTTTGGGCCTCCAGGAGGCTCACAATAAGTGCTGACTGCATAAATAAAGTCAGTGTACCAAGGACAAAACTCTCCCTCTGATGGAGACTTTTCGATTCAGTTTAATTATGTTCAAAGATATCAAGGAGGATATAAGAAAATTTAGGACCCTTCTGCTACTTACGAGAGCTGTCCTTCATCTATCCATTCACTCACTCATCCATCCATCCATCCATCCATCCATCCATCCATCCACCCATTCATCCATCCATCCAGTCATTCATCTGCCCATCATTCCATCCATCTCAAACATGTTTTGAAATCTACTGTGTTCTGAGACTTTGCCCAGCCCACAGGGGATGAAAGAGACACGAGACCGTCTTCAAAAACTCGATCACTAGATGGAATCAGAACAGCAAGCAGATGGTGGGTGTAATAGGACAGAAAGGCTTCAAGTTCTGTAGGATCCAGAGGAAGACAGCCAGCCTCACCCGGAGGCGTCTTCAGCATGCGACTTTTTCTAAGGTTGAAGCCGAGTCTTGAAAGATGAGTAGGTGATCATTTATCAAAGAAGAGAAGAGCATCCCAGTGAGCAGAAACACAATGTGCCAAGGCCCATGGCAAGAGTGTGGGACAGCCTTTGGGAAACAGATAGAGCGGGCATGGGGATGGCAAGGTGGCTGGTGAGGCTGGGCTGCCGGGCAGGCAAGAGGCTAGAGGACTTCATCCTGAAAGCCTGGGGAGCCACCGAAGGAATCTGATCAAAGGATCGCCTGATGCAAGTCGTGTTCCGCACCCGTCATCCTGGAGATTTGTAGGGTGGGCGAGCTTGGGTGTCTGGCACTGTGGTGGGAGGCCAGGCAGCAGGACAAGCATGCCCTGAGGATGTGATCCACACAGCTCTGACTCCAAAGTCCCCCAGCGATGTGTGGCCTCTGAAGTCCTGGGCTGCCAAGGAGGGAGGTAGGAGAGGGCATCCTGGGGAGCCGCATGTGTGGGCTGAGCAGAATTTGTAGCTGACTCAGGGACCCGCATGGGTCAATGGCTCTAGAGGGTTGTGTTGGACAACCTGCCAGAGGGCCAGGGACGGTGCTAGTCATGGCAGGGGAGCAGGCTGTGGCCAGCCTCTCACCCTACTATGGATTCCCGCCCTGCCTGGGCCCCCAGAGCAGCTGGAGATGAATGAAGACGCTGTCAGTAGCCCTGCAGGTGTAAAGGCCCTGGGGGCCATGTGACACCCAGGATGAAATGCCAGCCCTGGGTGTGGAGTAGAGGCACTGCACATCTTCAGGCTAAGGTGAAACCTGCTGCATCGACGAGTGCCTCTGAGCCACATGCATTTGTTCAGGTGGATGGGATGAGGCAGGTCAGGGGGAAATTGAAGGCAGAGGGCTCGTGGTCAGGGGCAGTCAGGGTGTCAGAGAAGCTCGAGGGCGGTCCTCTGGGCTGCGCCCTCACCTCACCCCTTCTGGAAAGAGGGAACATGTTGTACGTGCAGGACCTCAACCAGGAAACCCGGAGCTTGTTGATCTTGAGCGCCTCCCAGAATCTTGGCCCCAATTCTGGGCTCAGGACCCAGGGTGTATATCACCCAGCCTGCAAAGGCTGGATCTCGGGGCTCGTGGTGGATAGATTCTGGGTGCATGTGGCTCGATCCAGTGCCATGGCCAGCCAGGATGCCAGCGCCTCGTCAGGGACAGCTGTAAACTGCCAGGTGTTCTGATTCCAGCCACTGCCCCTCCGTGCCCCATTCAGGCCTCTGTGCTGGTTGTTAAAATTATTGAGCACCTTGATCCTTGGAGAAGTTCCTCAAGGGGTCAGCCTCATTTTACAGAGGAGGGAAATAAGAGTTAGTTATCCAAGGAGTAAAGGAGGCAGAGATGCCAGCTGGGTGTGAGATGAATATGGCCCAGGACTTCAAAAAAAAATTATTATTTTTTTAAAGAATGTCCTTCATGTCGCCAGGCACAGTTGCTCATCCCTGTAGTTCTAGCACCTTGGAAGGCCGAGGTGGACAGATCACTTGAGACCAGGAGTTTGAGACCAGCCTGGCTAACATGGTGGAAACCCTTCTCTACTAAAAATACAAAAATTAGTCAGGTGTGGTGGTGCACACCTGTAGTCCCAGCTACTTGGGAGGCTGAGGCAGGAGAACTGCTTGAACCTGGGAGGCGGAGGTTGCAGTGAGCTGAGATCACGCCACTGCACTCCTGGCTGGGTGACAGAGACTCTGTCTCAAAATAAATAAATAAATAAGTAAATACCCTTCATACCTTCACATGTCACAGAATAGAGGTCTGAAAAGTTCTCACATCCACTGTCTTCACCTGAAATTCAGGGAGCCTGAGGCTTTTGTCTTCTGCATGGAAACTTAAGGGCGTGTGACCCCGGGGGAAGGAGCGATGGACAGGGGAGTGAAACTGGAGAAAGGAGGACTGATGGCAGATGGCACTGGTGGACAGCCCTGGGCCCCAGTTCCCAGAAGCTGCACAAACATCCTGGGGGAGGTGGGAGGAGACTTTGTCCCTGCGCTCCTGCCTCCTGCCTCTCTGGTGGTGATGTGTGGTGCCCAGGCAGGGCGTGCTCCATGAGCACGCACACAGAACTGTCTGCAGACAGAGGCGGCTGGAGCAGGATGCAGGTGAGGTGCAGAGGGGTTGCTGTGGAGCTGCATCTTGCAGCTGGGGGCACTGAGGCCCGAGAGGCTGTGACAGGCCCTGCACTGGTGTCTGAACCGGGAACTGCTCGAGGTCACCTTCCTCCCAGGCCACTGAACTGACTGTGGTGGTGAGAGGTAGGCAGTGGCCTGTCCACCTGTGTGTGTGTGTGTGTTGGAGAGAGAGTATTTGGAGTGATGTGCGGGTGGCCAGGAAATGCAGCATGGACACGGTCCTGTCTAGCAAGTTTTCAGGAGCATGTGTGCCCAGTATAAAGAAGGCTGACCGCAGGGCTGCCGGTCCAAGCCCAGAGTGTCCAGGCCCCCATCCCAGGATAGCCCAGCCCAGGCCAGGACATAGTGCCAGTCACTCTCAGGGGAAGCAGGGGACAGTGACACAGCACACGCCCTGGGCTGTTGAGCTGTTCCCACTGAGTCCTCAGACAGCCCAGGGGCCCAGGGAGAGCAAGAATGATGAGTAACCAGGCTACGGCATCCAAATAAACACCACCCCAAACCCCAGACCAAACCGCCTGCCGAGCCTGCCAGCTGCAGCTGCCAAAGGAATCAATACCCATTGTTCTCCCAGACAAATGTTCCCTCTGCACTTTTGGCCACTGTGTTCCAAGGGATGGCTAGGTGTGGGTTTACATCATGTGGATGGACACAGCTTAATGGGATCTGTTCCTCAAATTGCTCCACCCCGCAACCTCCCGCTGCAGGGTCATGAGTTGAAGACAGCTGCCTGGCTGGATCTGGGTGAAGAGCCGGCACCAGGCCTGTGTGGACTCCAGTCCCTGAAAGCTGGGTGACCTTGGCCTTGGGTTCCTCGACTACTCAAGAGGGGTGAACATCTGCAGCTCTCGCTCTCTCATAGGGTTGGCCTGAAGGATACAAAGATTCCTGGGAAAAGCAGCCAGCAGGAGTAAAACACACAGCGTTACAGCTCCTTATCTAATTGTAACGGGAGGCATCCAGCTTAGGGCAAGGAGCGTGGGCTTCCCAGTCAGACAGGCCTGGGCTCACACGCTGGCCTTTTCCATCAAGGCCTGTCACCTCTCTCAGCTATGGGTCAGAGAAGCTAGCCTGCAGGATGGTTGGGAAAGTTGCAGCTGCATGCCTGGGTCTTAGCACAGAGCCATGGGGGTGAGAACTGTAACGTGGCTGCCATGGTCCCAGGCACTGGATGACCTCAGAGGACCCCTTGCAAAGCGCCTGACCAGGTCAGGCCAAGCATCATGGACAGAGCCAGGGTCACATCCTCTCTGTGCTTAAAGGCCAAAGTCAGCACCCACCTCTTCCAAGGACCCCTCTTAAATTCTTCCAGCCCTCCTTGTGGCCCCTCCTCCAAGCTTCTAGATCCCATGTCACCTATTCCATTCTTTTTAGCTCTTAATCATGGCAGGGGACATTTGCTATTGGATGGAGAGGGCGCTGCCCAGCATGTTGACCCTCTTCTTATTTGAGAATAAGGCCCCATGATGTGGGTATTGGCAGGAGATAAATCTGCCACTGTGGAGGCTGAAGGGGCAAGCGTTCTCTCACCTCATTCCTGGGCAAATGGACCCAGACGTGGCTAAAAGGACACTTCCATCCAGGGCTCAGACTCAGGTGGGTGACATCAAGTGGAGGGAGAGTGAGATGCTATTTCCTGTGGCAGTGTCCACAGGTGGCAGCCGTGGCCCTGGTGGCCCTCCACGGTGGGAGCATGAGCTTCTGGTGGGCCTTCCCCACAGACCTCCAGGTGTGACTGCGGCCAAGCTTTCGCCCCTGGGCCTCCCTTGGTGGCTGCCCATTTCCTGAGCCCGTTCTCCCACCTTCCTGTCAACTCTCAGCTCCTCAGTTACCAGTGTTGGGTTTCTGTTGCTTGCACACCCAACATGCACGTTTGCCTTTGCATAACACCAGCTGTTCCAGGTGAGCAAATAATCTTCCCCACCAGACTTCACCGCCTGGGGGCAGAAATGCTGCCTGACACTGTGGTGTACTGCCCAGTAAGTGCCTCCTGGCGCAGGCCATCTGGAGAGGGATGCTTGGACTCGGCTGCCAAACACACATGCGGTAGGATCCAGGTTCTATCATTTACCAAACTGGGGCTCTGAGCAGTTATTTACTCTCCATGAGCCTTGGTTTTCTCATCTGTAAAATGGGCACCTACTTCCTAGGATCTTGACTTAAGAAAGTAGATGTCAGTATCGTGATGGTGATGGTGCAGGGGAGAGGAAAGAACAGAATTTAGGCTGCTCATAAACCAGCTTTCATGCTGGGACTGCTCTGGGAGTGGGGACTGGGATGGGGGCAGGGGTGGGGCTCCAGGGTGGGGGTATGAGGGCCTATGGTGGGCAGAGGCAGGGTGCCTGGTAATTAATTCTGTTTTTCTTATTGTTAGATTTCCACTTTGCCATCTTTGCTATTTAAATCTTTGTTGTTGATGGAAGTTTCCAAAGGTTTATATTGCCTCTCCTGAAACAAAACATGAGCTCCTTGAGGAACAAGACTTTGCATTTTCATCTTTGTACCCTCACAGCACCTAGTACATTGTAGTTACTTAATACATATTTACTAATTAGATTCTAATTCTGCAGGTTCAGTAGGTTTCATGCTTCCTGGACTTTCCAAAAAGGATGTTTGCTGATGGAATGGCTTACCAGAAGAGGAAGATTCTGTAAAAATTCAGTTCCCTTGTATGTTCCCAGCCTCTGGCAGGAGTTGGGGATAAAATTGAGCCCGTGGTACATTGGGGAGGTAGGTAGGTATTTACTGTCATTACAAAGTCATCTGTGTTTAAACGAGTATTTACGAATGCATATATTCTGTTGTTCAGCCTATCCCTCAGGCCAGGTATTATACGAGTGCTCTAAATGTCTTCTCTCATTGAATTGTCACAAAACTCTTCAGAAGTAGGTGTTATGATCAACCTGATTGTATAAAAGTAGAATCTGAGGCTTAGGGACCTGCCCAAGTTCGAATAGCAAGCAAATAGTGGAGCCAAGGTTTGAACCCAGGTGTGCCTGATCCCCACATCCATTGCCCTAACCACTGCTTTGTGCTACCTTGATAGAGACAGACTCTGTGTTCAGGAAACCCAGAGAAGGGAATACCTGAATTGGCCAGAAAAGTCAAGGAAGCCTTCCTGGAAGAGGAGGTGCTTAAATTGAAATTTAAAGAAACCACCCTTTTAAAAGGACATGTTCAAACACCCACAAAAGTAAAGAAGATATGAAATAAATCTTTAAGAAATGAGGCAGAGTTGAGGGACAGGTGCCTGCCAGAGTCCAGGATTGTTCAGCTTTGTGTGTCTTGGGGGCGCTCACAGACAAGTAGGAGACCTTGTAGAGTGTAAGGTGTGACCAGAGGCAGTGTAGGGGTCAGATGGCGCTGCAGTGGTGGACGCCCCTTGGGAGCCTGAGTTACTTAATTCAGAAGATGGCTGTTCCTTATGTTTGGACTTCCACCCATTTATTTGGGGGCAAAAATAAAGCTTCGGCACGTGGCACATGGCAGGTGAGGAAACTTGCTGTTTTCGGATTTCCCCAGCGGTGGGTGGGTAAATAATTTCTTGCAGTCTGGCACAGTTGGGTTCAAGGGTGAGGACTTCAATCTTTCAGCACCGATGGTTTGAGGCAAGGGATAGGAACCTGAGTCACTCTTGCAAAGCCTTAATGCAGGGCAAGCTGAAGGACTTCATGGGAGCTGGGGCAGGCAACAGAACTGGGTGTGGCCCTGGGTTTTACAGCTGTGGTCCTCGGGCAAAGTCATTTTCCCTCTTGGCATGTTTATACAACAGAGATAGTTGTAGCTTGGATTAAAAAAGTTTTATGGTTGGTTATAATTTTTGACATTGGAAATGTCCCCCCATGTCGTGGAGTGGTCAAACTTCCTGAAGAGCAGAGAGGAGAAAATTTCCTGGGATGTTTACGGCAACAGAAATTGCCACTACGCCAGGACAGAGCCAACGTCACCATGTACCTGGCCTAGGGGCAATTTTGCAGTGTTCAGACTAAGTTTTTCCCCCTTTTTTCTTTCACTTTTTAAGATTTAGGTAAAGCCAGTTTTGCTGTGTTGCCCAGGCTAGTCTCAAATTCCTGGCCTCCAGCAGTCCTCCCTCCTCAGCCTCCCAAAGTGTTGGGATTATAGCCCAGCCCAGACTCATTGTTCATTCATTCCCTCATTCATCCACTGATTTGTTCTACTTGTTCACTCCTTATTTATGGCCTTGTCTTTGTTCTGGTAACTTTTCTGCTCTGATGTCCAGGTTTATAACCTAAATGAAGAGAAAAGAGAAATAGCTAAGAAGGAATTCTGTGACATTCCTTCTTAATTTCCTCTGCCGGCTTGTCTTGCTGAGGTGAGGCTTTAAGTATTTTGGCAAGCAAAGAAACACAAAAGACAAAGCATAGCTGAACTTTACTAGCATGTGTGATAAAATCACTTAGTCTCCCTGTGAGCAAGGTGAAGGAAATATATTTTATTTACCTTAGCTGCGTCCCACAAATTTTAATATTCTATGCTTTCATTCAGTCAAAAATACTTCCAAATTTGACTTGTGGTCTCTCCCTTTCCCATGAGTTATTCAGAAGTGTGTTGTTTGGTTTCCAAATGTTTGAGTATTTTCCAGAAAATTTTCTATTATAGATTCCTAATTTAATATCACTATGATCAGAAAACATACCTTGTGTGATTTGAAAACTTTGAAGTGTATTGATACTTCTTTTATGGATTACAATATTGTCTGTTTTGGTAAATGATTCTTGGGCACTTGAAAAAATCACGTTTTCTTGTTGCTGTTGATGGGTGGAATGTTCAATTAGTGTAGCTGCTAGTGTTGTTCAAGTCGCCGTAGAGTTACTGATTTCCTGTCTACTTGTTCTATTAATTATTGAGAGAGAGATTGAAATATCTAACTATAATTGTGAATTTGTCTGTTTTTTAAGTTCTACCAGTTTTTCCTTCATATTTTTTTCAAGCTCGGTTCTTCCAGGCATATTCAGAATGATAACGTAATCTTGATGTATTGGGCCCTTTGTCATTTAAATAATGGCCTTCTTTATCCCTAGTAATATGATTTGCTTTGAAATCTCTTTTTTTCTGATATTCATATCGCATTCTAGTATTCTTTTGATTAGTGTTAGCATGGTATGTCTTCTTTCATCCTTTTGCTTCTGACTTATTTATGTCTTTATATTTAGAGTGCAATTCTGGTAGACAGGCTATCATCGGGTCTTGCTTTTTTATGGCAAAATATATGTAACACAAAATTCATCATTTTAACCATGTAAAGTGTACAATTCAGTGGTATTTAATATATTCATAGTGATGTACGACCATCATCATGTTCAAGAACATTTTCATCATACTCAAGAAAAATCTCTGTACCCGTTAAGAGGTCACTCCCCATTTCCCACCCCCAGTCCCTGGTAGCCACTATTCTACTTTCTGTCTCTGTGGACAAGTGAAGCAATTTGAACTTTTAGTGGAGATGCCTAAAATACTTTTTCCATAAAGTCCAATATTTTTGCTAGAATATATCTTGATATTGTCCATATATTTTATTTTTCCTGGGTATGCGGGATGCTATTTCACTATGTAGTTACACAATCTTTTATTTCAGGAACATTTTCTTCAATTACAGATTTTAGTGTTTGCTATCTTCCATTCCCCATGTTCTTCTTGAAAGCCTCTTATTACATATGTTAAATCTTTGCCTATCAATTACTTTCCTTTGTATCTTTTTAAAAATATTTAAAAACATTTTCCTCTCTATGTTCTATTTATCTTAAGGCATCATTGTACTTGTTCTTTTTGTTTTCTTCTAATATAATCTCCATTTAAAAAATTTCTTTTTCTAATTATATCCTGAGTTCTGTTCATCTCAAATCTTCCTATTCGCCAATCACCTCATTTATAAGGTTTTAAAATTTTAGTTTGTATTGTTCTTTAATTATTTTTGTCATTTTCATAATATATTTTACTTGTTTTTAAAATTAGATAATTTTTATGTCTTTCATACATGTCTTTCTTATGTGTTTCATTGTCGTGTGTATTTCAATATTGGGTACATTTATTGTCCTTATTTTATTTTATGTTTTGAGATGGAGTCTCCCTCTGTCGCCTAGGCTGCAATGCAGCAGTGCAATCTCAGCTCACTGCAACCTCTGCCTCCTGGGTTCAAGTGATTCTCCTGCCTCAGCCTCCCGAGTAGCTGGGATTACAGGCATATGCCATCACACTGGGCTAATTTTTGTATTTTAAGTAGAGAGTAGGTTTCTCCATGTTGTCCAGTCTGGCCTCAAACTCCTGACCTCAAGTGACCTGCCTACTTCTGCCTCCTAAAGTGTTGGGATTAAAAGTGTGAGCCACTGTGCCCAGCCTATTGTTTTATTCCTATATATTCTTATAGTACTCCCTATTTTTTTATTTCCTCAGGATAAACTTCCTATGGGATTTGACTGTGATTATTTTCTGTTGCTCACTTTGCATATGCAATGAATTTTCTTTGTTTTTAGGATGGAAAGGCATACTAGGATAGCTTTTTAAGCTTCATGCCAAAGCTCCCTCTTAGGTTTTTCTAACAAATTTATATATTTATTTATTTATTTTTGAGACTGAGTCTCACTGTGTAGCCCAGGCTGGAGTGCAGTGGTGCAATTTTGGCTCACTGCAAACTCCGCTTCCTGGGTTCAAGTGTTCAGGACGGGGTTTCACCATGTTGGTCAGGCTGGTCTTCAACTCCTGTCCTCAGGTGATCCACCTGGCCTCAGCCTCCCAAAGTTTTGTGATTACAGGTGTGAGCCACTGCGCCTGGCTTCACAAAGTAATTTAAAATGTCACCTCATATTTTCTGAGCTCTGCCTACTCTGCACCCCTTCTCTACTTTAATCCAAACTTTCTTTTCTCATTGCTTCTATTGTCCCTGTCCTACTCAGTTTGGATTCTATTCCCATCTGTTTCTTCTCAGTGTGGATCTCTGTCTGGGGAAAGAGCTTTGATTTGTTCATTTCATGGGGTTATAAGGCCCACGCTGCCTCAGTGCCATCAGATCCATCATATCTTGGCCTCACTGCATTCACCCATGTACTGGATCTTTTAAAACCGTCCCAGTTCTGATTGTTCTTCTCAAATTGGCCCACGGTGCATTCCAGTTAGTTCATACTGGTGACTCTGGGGTTGTTCTATCCTTGTGATGTAGGAGTTAAGAAGAAATCACTTAGGCAGATAGAAAGGCATGAGAGTCTCCGGTAAGGCTTTTTCTCTTTAATGAAAAGCAACCCAAATCATTTTCTAACAAAGGGCAGCCTGCAAAGTCCAGCCGCAGACAAGCAAACTGGGAGCCTGCATGGGTGAGTACTGGCAGGAACCCCGGACCAGACATGTTCAAGATGGTGGCTCCATCTTTCCTTCTCTGACAGCCACGTGTACAGTAAGGAGCAGACAAGATGGCGCTGGTCAAGGAGAGTTCTTTTGCCTAATAAGATCAGGGTGGGTGACTAGCCTTCCAGCGCTATATAAACGTCATACCTGATCGAACGAATCTGTGAGTCCTACATAAATCAGACACTGCCTCCTCAAGCTGGGGTATAAAACCTGGGACATCCACCACCAGCCGGTCTCTTCTGCTCAGAAGATCCCTCTGTCTCTAGAGAGAGGGTTTTCTTTCTCTTCTGCCCATTACACTTCCACTCCTAAACTCCTCTTGTGTCTGTGTCCTACATTTTCCTGCCAGGAGACAACGAACCCCAGGGTATGTATCCCAGACACCATAGCCGCTTCACTTGCAACCATCAGAAGCTCAGGCACCCTCCGACTGCACAGAGGTAGGACCATGCAATCCTTTAGCTGCCAATGGCTTGTTTCCACCCACTTTTAGGAAAGTCTTGGGGGAAACCGTATTGCTGAGTTTTGTGGTAGATACTGTCCATCGGTCTTTAGTTTTGCTATCTTAGTTACTCTGTTTATATGGGATAATCTGAGAATATTTAAAACTCCACCATCATCTTACCAGAAATCCAATGTACATTTACTTTTTTTTTTTTTTCATAATTCAGCTAGAGATATTTTCTACTGCTCACGAGTCAGAACTTGGACTGATACAGAGGTTGAATTGACTATCACAAAAGGAGTGGGGGCAATGGCTGCCTTATAAAGCGGTCACAAGACTGTCATTTCAGCCCACGTGAAAGACAGCAGAGCATTTAAACCATGGCAGGTGATGATCCTACCCACTCTTCTTACATCAGCCCTTGGGTGCAGCACAGCTCTGCATTCTGCTCTGAGCACCATGATTTTAACAGACACTCATTGGTGAAGTGTGTTTAGGAAGGCGAGGCCTTTTGAAATCTTGCTACTCTAGTAAGAAGCTACTAGGGAACTATTGGAATATCTCAGGGGACAATATGACCATCACCTTCAAATATTTGATAATGAGAAAAGCAAATAGCCGTGCCCGTGTGGCCCCAAAGAGTAGAGCCTCAACCATGGGTACACACCACCGGGGACACATATTCACTGGACTTGAAGAAGAACCTTTTTCTTCCACTTAGAGGCTGTACATATGCTTGACGGGTACGCCCTAAGGATGACACAACAGCAGTGGAGTTAGACTAATCAGCTCTAAAGTCTCTGCAGCTCTGAGACAAGCTTTGGACTTTCCCCACCTTGGAGCCAATAATGTTATTAAGCCTGAAAGAGATGCCTAGCATTGTACTAGGTGATGTTGAGGCTTAAAGTTGGTTGTGGGATTATAGAAAACTAAATGACAGACTTTCTTTTCTTTTCTTTTTCTTTCTTTCTTTCTTCTTCTTTTTTTTTTTTTTTTTGAGACAGAGTCTTGCTCTGTTGCCCAGGTTGGAGCGCAGTGGCACAATCTTGGCTCGATACAACCTCTGCCTACCGGGTTCCAGCGATTATCCTGCCTCAGGCTCCCAAGTAGCTGGGACTACAGGCGCGTGCTACCACGCCCGACTAATTTTTGTATTTTTTAGTAGAGATGGGGTTTCACCACACTGGCCAGGCTGATCTTGAGCTCCTGACCTCGGGTGATCTGCCCACCTCGGCCTCCCAAAGTGCTGGGATTATAGGCATGAGCCACTGCACCCAGCCACTTTTTTATTTTTCCTTTTCCTTCTGAGGCAAGAGAGACAACTTTATTCTCAAATAAGTCATGATTTACTTTATAAGATTTCACTGATATATCCATGAAATAATAAGCAAATAAGAGTTAATAGCTATAATTTTCTGAGGGCTGCTAGATGCTGTCTCTCTCTATTATCTTGTGTAATCCTTGCAGCAACCCTGGGAGGTAAGTGCTGTTATTATTTCCACTTGACAGATGAGGCTTCAAGAGGTGAAGCAAGTTGTCCAAGGCTATACAGCTAGTAAATAGCCAAACTGGGATTCAAACACAGCTCTGTCTCTAAATCTGTGCTCTTACACGTCCCAGTAGGAAAAATGTAAGATTTTTGGAAAAGCTGGTACCTTAGTAGTCTAAGGATATTCGAGAGGGAAGGAAAAGGATTAACACAAATTGAAGGCTTTGGACATGCCAGGTACCATCCAATTTCATCGTCAGAAAACAGTAAGAAGCACACGTTGTTAGCCTGAAGGATGAGATGGGACCCAGTCAGGAGATAGAACACATACCCATTATTTTTACAAAGAGCATTAATATAAAAAGTGTTAGTGAGGTATAAAGTTGGTAATTAGGTAACTGAAAAGGCAAAAAGAAAACTGAGTTGTTGGCTGGGCACGGTGGCTCACACCTGAAATCCCAGCACTTTGGGAGGCCGAGGCGGGTGGATCACCTGAGGTCAGGAGTTTGAGACCAGCCTGGCCAACATGGGGAAACCCTGTGTCTACTAAAATACAAAAATTAGCTGGGCCTGGTGGCACATTCCTGTAATCTCGTCTACTCAGGAGGCTGAGGCAGGAGAATCACTTGAATCTGGGAGGTGAACGTTGCAGTGAGCTGAGACCACGCCATCACACTCCAGCCTCAGGGGACAAGAGCGAGATTTCGTCAAGAAAGAAAGAAAGAAAGAGGAGAAGGAGGGAGGGAGGGAGGAAGGAAGGAAGGAAAGAAAACTGCGTTGTTGTGGAGGTAATAACTGCTAGAAGCAGCTCCCATCCCCCAAGGCTGGGGGACTAGGGAAGAGATTAGAACTGTTAGAATTTAAGAGCTTGGAGGAGAAGCCCCCTTCGAGCCAAAACTCAGACCTCTGGGGGTAGGAAGAGGAGACACTCCTGCTCCTCTACTCCAGGGCTGGTGTCTCTGAGATGCAGCACCATGAGGCTGGTTCTGTGAAGGCTGGGAAACTGCAAACTAGATTCAACTGCTGCTACGAGAGGGACCTGCTGCTGCCGGGGGGGAAGGAGTGTGGCTGGGGCTACAATCACCTGAGCTGAAAGGAGACTGGCAGGGCCAAGCCCTGTCTTCCTGGCCCAACACTGAGCTTCCCGTTAGCGCCCCCTATTGGCTAAGACTAATATAGAGCCCAATGGCAATGTAGGAACGTGGTTTGCAACATGGTTTTGGCATCAAAGAGATGGAGTGTCAGAGAGCTGAAGACATTTGCCTCAAGTTTCACACTCGCCACTCTACCACCTAGCCTTGTGCAAGTGCTGGCTGCTTTTATGACCTCTTTGCTCATTTCTAGGGCTGCAATGGGGCCAACTTACTCTCCTTCTGTCACTTCCTTGCTCTTGGTAAAGAGCTCTTGCCTCAATGGTCAGCACAGCCTGACACTGGCAGACCCGGAGCCCGGGCAGGCTCCCAGGAATCCTGAGAGTGCCCTCTTTGTGCTCCCCTGGCCCTGGAATCTCTCCTGACACATTCCCTGGCTGGGCCTCACCCCCTGTTCTGGCAGGCCCAGTCTGGCGGTGGTAACTGCCAAGCATCCGCTCAGCCTGTCTTGATGCTGGGAACAAAGAGACCAGCTTAGCCCAAGCCATTACCTGCCTCTCAAAGGCCTCAGGCACCATGGCCGGGCCAAGCCCCTGTGTCAGCTTCCCAGAAAACGGGTCGGGTGGGGGTTAGGGCATGTCTGTCTCATGTGAGGAAGGAAGGAATACTTGTGCCAAGGGACAGGAGACCTTTTTTGGGGTGGTGGGCTTATAGTGGGTGAGTCAGGGGAGCTCACTGCTGCTCATCCATCTTGTGTAGCCACCCCCCAAAATATTTATTGAGTGCATAGTATGTGTCAGACATGATTTGTGGTGGAAATACGGTGCTTATAAAGGGAACTTTGCTACACTTAGAGAACTTAGGGTCAAGTGCAAGATACAGCCCATAGCGGAGTAAGAAAATGGGACAGGTATGGAGTTCATGTCCTGAATCCCAGATTTGTAAAAAATGTGACTTGAATTTTCTATAATTCACATTGATTTCTACTTTGAGACTCATTTCATTAGGAGACCAAAGGCGTAATGGATCACAGTTAGTTTGGGATCATTTTCTTTTTCTAGGGCTGTGTTTAGGTTCTGGGAGGCTTATGTAGCAATGTGGAATCTGAGGCATTAAATGAAGCCAAAAGTCTCTTGAGCCCTTTGATTTATATGGGCCTGGTTCCTCTGTGCACACATGTAATGTGCATGCAAGCACACTTGCATACACAATCACAGTCATCCTCATTTCCCACTCTGCAGCCACCTCTATCTCCCTGCTCCCCTTTGGTGTCCCTCCCTTCACTAGCAAACGTGTGGCTGAGTGGACCCAGTATGTCAAGACATGTTCAGGATCCATTCTGCAAAGTAAGACACAGGGAACACACATCAGATAAGAGGCAGTCACTTGGCAGACGTAGAGCCAGGCACTTGACATGCTTTTCTTCAGTCCTTACCATGACCCATTAAAGTAGGTATATTGTTATCTCCATTTTACAGATGAAAAAACTGAGGTTCAGTGAGGTTAAGGGATACATCCCCCTCAACACTGTGAGGATTCTATCAGACCCCCAGTCCCTTTCCCCACTGCCGTATCCTACAGCCTGAGTGTGGATCCTGGTGCCCCAGAGGGTCCAGATCTGGAAGGGAGTGGCAACAGGACTCCATGTTGTTCCTGAGATAGTCTATGAATGGTCTCTTAGAGCCTGGACTTGATCCATTCTTAACCCTTCCCCTCCTGGACACAGGGTCAGGAATTTCCGCAGGAAGAGTCAGAGTATCAAGTGTGATGCATCCTGACAGCTCCCCAGGTGTTCGATGACAGCCTGGTGAAACGGAGAAAGCTGGGAGAATAGGCCCTTAGCCAAGGCACCCAAACCACCAGAAAATGGAAGAGACTCAAGTCTGTGGTTTTCCTGATGCATGAATGGACAGGGCTGAGGATGCAGCTGAACAACCCGGAGGTGGGGAGGGGACAGTGCCTGGATAGAGTCAGTCTGAGCCCCAGGGAAGGGATGGCAGCTCCCCACTTCTTACCCACCCCATGCCCTTGTGTCTCACTCTGCCCCCATCCTAGAGGGCAAACCCGGGAGTGGCTGTACTCCCTCTTACTTCCTGTACTCCTGCTGCAGACATGATTAAATAAGACTGGACCTCGAATCCCAGAGCACCACTCAGGTCTGGAGCTCAGAAGATTCCAGATTTTAAGTAGTAAATCCCCATTAAGAACATCAACAAAATGTCAAGAGCCGTGACAGCAGCTGGGCTCTTTGTACACGTGGTTTGATACAATCTATAATGAAATTTAAAAGGCATGTATGTAATCATACATACTTTTAAATGTATTTGTACTTCACTTAAGTAGCATTCAACTACTTTGGTTGGAAAAAAATGGCAACAAGTAGATGTGTGTGATGTTATTTATTTAGGGTGGAGACAATTGCTAGAGCAAATATGGATTCAGAGGCCAACTGCAATTAGTCTCAGTTCCCCTGCCACAGGGAGAGCCTGGGTATGTACCCTACACTGCTATACCCCCAGGTCCGTGGCCCACAGGCTGGGAGCCTGGAGCTGCAGATTGGAGGGTTCTCGTGACATCCCTTCCTGAGCTTCCATGTGCACCTCGGCGAGTGACTTGACTGCTGGGAGCTGTGGTTTCCTTATTCTTACCTGCTTGTTGGGGTGCTGGGACAGAATGAGACACTGGCCACGAAACACATGGCTGGGAAGACACAAGCCTGTGGCCACAGAAGCTATTCCTCTCTTGTTGTTTCAGATGGGAACAAACCATATGTCCTTTTTTTCTGTCATTATTGAAACTTCAGACTTGGAAGGGGAGGGGAAAGAAGAGAATTGACAGCCAGGATGTTTCTGCCTCCAACTTTTCCAGGAGGATCTTACCAGGGAGAAAGTCAGCTAGGACTCAGTCACCTTCCTGAAATTAGGGATTGTTTGGTTTTCCCTTCCGCCTTAGGGGCTGGATCAGGTCCCAGGGGCTTGGTTAGATCAGACAGGTTAGTTACCCCGAGCCACGGAAGTTGATGGAGCCAGAGGGTAGAGCAAAAGAGTTTTTAAGGAGACCCAGAGGCCAAGCTCCGTTGTTGATTTCTTCACTCATTCTTTTATGAAGCCATCTAGTGAATCCTTCCTGCTGCCTTTTCTGGACTGGCTATGTGCTTGGGGTGGAGGCCATGAAGCCCTGTTACCATGATCAGAGTTCTGTGTCTGGTTGGTGATGCAGATGTGCCCACAGATAATGATCATACAATAATATGTGATAAGTGCCATGATCAAATGAGACAGGGTCTCTGTGGGGGCAGAGAAGTGGGGCTCCTCATTCAGCTGGAGGTCACAAAGGGCCCCCTGGTAGAGGTGACAGTGGAGCTCACCATGAAAGATGAATATGGTCCAAGATGTGGGTGCAGGACTAGGCTGAGTAGGGAGGTGGCAGAAGGGCCTAAGGCTTTGTTCACCAATAGGGTCCTTCTTTGGGGTATGGCCTTGTCATACATGGTGAGTTTTACCCAAGTGAAGGGCCCAGAGTCAGAGCAGACAGAAACCACAGAAACCACTTGCTTTTAGTAAGTGCACCATGACTCCTCAGAAGCACAGGTGGGAGGACCCCAGTGGGAGAAGAATGACTTTAAACATCAATAATTTATGATCCTGAAGGTCTCCCTCTCTCCCTTCCTATTCTATGCTCCTTTTTTGGGTGTCCTACACAGAGTCACTAGCTGAAATTTTTTCAAATATTGTATTTATCACACCATTCTTCTGCTCAAGAAGATGATGTGGAGTTTCTTCTGTTTCTGACCAAGGCAAAGTAACAGGGCCCAGACTTACCAAATTACCTAAAAAAGCAGTATTTGAAACAACAGTTTAAAAGACAGTAAATATCAAGCAATGCAGTTTAGTGATCTCTGAGAAATGGGAACAAATGAAGTCCTACAACTGCCCCAGCTTACAACTTTGCAGGCCATGATGTGGAGCGGAAACTAGAAAGACCCTAGGACTCCCTGAGTTGAGATGGGGCTGAGGATACAGGGAGGTTAAGACCCCTGAGTTCACAGGACAGAGTGTCAGAGAGGAGAGCTACACAGAAACAGAACCCCAGAGATCTGCAGAGGGCCCTCCTGGAGTATGCACCGGATAAATGAATGATGGTGAGGAAATGATCCAAGGGTAGAAAAGAGTTAGAGGTAACAGTGCCCAGCATGCATGCAAAGTCAGGAATCCTGTGTGCACCTATCAGGCAGGTGGGAAAACAATTCACAGCTCACTGGGTATACTCAGGAGGGACTTGCCTCAGTAGTGGGGAACAATTAGCTTTTAAATTAGAACGCCATCTAAAACTCATAAAAGCAAGACCATAAATATGCAAACTGTTCCCAAGTAACTAAACTGCATCTCAGAATACATCCCAAGAATATTTACAGGAATACTAAAAATCCAGCACTCAACAAGGCAAAGTTAATAGTGTGTAGCAGTCAACCAAAGTTTACTAGACATTCAAAGAAGCAGAAAAATACAACCCATAATGAAGGGAAATATTAATCAATTGAAATCAACCTAAAACTGACACAGATGTCAGAATTGGCAGACAAAGATGTTGAAACAGTTACACCTTTTGGGAGACTGAGATGGGCAGATGGCTTAAGCCCAGGAGGTCGAGCCCAGCCTGGACAACATGACGAAACTCCATCTCTACAAAAACTACAAAAATTAGCCAGGCATGGTGGTGTGTGCCTGTGGTCTCCAGCTACTCAGGAGACTGAAGTGAGAGGATCGCTTGGGCCTGGAAGGTGGAGGCTGCAGTGAGCCCTCATTGTGCTACTGCACTCCAGCCTGGGCAACGGAGTGAGACCCTATCTCAACAAACAAGCAAACAAACAAACCAAAAAAAAAAAAAAAAAAAAAAAAACAAAAAAAAAAACAACCCACACCACCTCCCCAAAAACAGTTATTAGAACTGTTTTCAATATGTTTGAAAAGCTAAGTAGAGATATGGAAGATATAAAGAAACCTAAACTGAGCTTCTAGAAATGAAATTGCAATGTCCAAGATAAACAATACAGTGGATAGAATTAGCAACAGAGTAGACATTGCAGATAAAAAGGATTAGTAAACTTGAAAACATAGCAATATAAATTATGTAAAGTCAAACACAGAGAAAAAAGAACAAAAAATTGAAAAGAGCAGCCGGGTGCAGTGGCTCATGCCTGTAATCCCAGCACTTTGGGAGGCCGAGGTGGGTGGATCACTTGAGACCAGAAGTTTGAGACCAACCTGGTCAACATGGTGAAACCCTGGCTTTACTAAAAATACAAAAATGAGCTGGACATGGTGGCACATGCCTGTACTCCCAGGTATTCGGGTGATTGAGGTAGAAGAATTGCTTGAATGTGGGAGGCGGAGGTTGCAGTGAGCTGAGATCACACCACTGCACTCCAGCCTGGATAACAGAGTAAGACCCTGTCTTAAAAAAAAAAAAAAAAAAATTTTTTTTGAAAAGAGCATCAGTGATTTGTGGGACAACTTCAAGTAGACTAATACAAGTGTAACTGAAGTTTCCGAGAGGGGGGAAGGGAATGAAAAACATATTTGAACAGATAATAGCCAGAGATTTTGAAATTTTGATTAAAGCTATAAACTCATCAAACTAAGAATCTCAATAAATCTCAAACACAAGAAATATGAATAAGCCACACCAAAGTGCATCATAATCAAATTGTTCAAAACCATTAATAAAAAGAAAACCTTAAAAGTGATCAGGGAAGTAAGTCATGCTACATATGAGCAAGGGTAAGTGCTACAGCAGATTACTTAAAGGAAAAAAAGCCAACAAAAGGATAGTTTTATTTTATTTTATTTTTGAGTTAGAGTCTCACTTGGTTACCTAGGCTGGAGTGCAGTGGTACGATCTTGGCTCACTGCAACCTCCACCTCCTGGCTTCAAACAATTCTCCTGCCTCAGCCTCCCAAGTAGCTGGCATTACAGGCACGCACCATCACTCCTGGCTAATTTTTGTATTTTTAGTAGAGACGGGGTTTAACCATGTTGGTCAGGCTGGTCTTGAACTCCTGACTTCAGGTGATCTGCTTGCCTGGGCCTCCCAAAGCGCTGGGATTACAGGCATGAGCCATTGGGCCTGGCCCAAAGGCTATTTTAAGTACATGATTTAAAATACTGAAAAACAAAAAATAAAAAATAAATATTAAAAAGGCAACTTATAATTCTATACCCAGCAAAAAAAAATCTTTTTGAAACAGAGGTGAAATACAGGATTTTCCAGATATACAACAGCTGAAGGAATGTATCACCAGCAGACCTACACAAGAAATATTGAAGTCCTTCAGGCAGAAGGAAAATGATGCCAGTTGGAAATATGAATCCACACAAAAGAATGAAGAGGATCAGAAATAGTAACCACATGGCTGAATATGTAAGACTTTTTCTTACTATTTAAATATTTTAAAAAGAAAACTGACAAAATAATAATGCACACATATTAGTACATGAAGATAAATAATGTATTGTAGGATTTTTTTGTGTTTTTCAGACAGAGTTTTGCTCTTGTTGCCCAGGCTGGAGTGCAGTGATTTGATCTCGGCTTACTGCAACCTCCGCCTTCTGGTTTCAAGCGATTCTCCTGCCTCAGCCCCCCAAGTAGCTGGGATTACAGGTGCCCGCCACCACGCCCAGCTAATTTTTGTATTTTTAGTAGAGCTGGAGTTTCACCATGTCAGCCAGGCTGGTCTTGAACTCCTGACCTCATGATCTGCCCGCCTTGACCTCCCAAAGTGCTGGGATTACAGGTGTGAGCCACCATGCCCGGCTGTATTGTAGGGTTTATAATGTATGCAGGAGTAAAATACATGCCAATAATAGCATAAAGTCTGGGAGGAGAGAAAAAACTTTATCATAAGATTCTTATGCTACATGTGAAGTAGTATAATGTCCCCTGAAGCTAGATTTTTTTAAGTTAAAAATGCACGTTATAAGCCCTGAGACAACCACAAAAATAACAAATACAGATAGTTACTGCTAATAAGCCAATGAAAGAGATAAAATGAAATCATTTTATTAATAATTAACATTAAAGAATCAGAAAAAGAATGAAAAGGAACAAAAACATTATAAGATAAATAGAAATAATAAAATGTTATATATAAGCAAAGCATATTAATAATAGCATTAAATATAAGTGGTTTAAACATCTCAATTAAAAGACAGACATGATTAGATTGGATAAAAAAGGAAGACAAATGTATGTTGCATATAAAAACATTTTAAACGTAAAAACACAAATAGGTTAAAAGCAAAAGGATGGAAAAAGGTGTGCCATACTAACACTAGATTAAAGAAACCGGAATGGCTATGTTATAATATCAGGGAACGTAGATTTCAGAGCAAAGAACATTGCTATGGATAAAGAAGGTCATTTAATAATGATGAAGGAGTCAATTCATCAAGAAGACACTACAGTCCAAATGTTTGTGCATCTCGTAAGAGATCAAAACATATGAAATGAAAACTGATAAACTGCAAGGAGAAATAGACAAATCCATTACTATTATTATTATTATTATTATTTTGAGACGAAGTCTTGCTCTGTCTCCCAGGCTGGGGTGCAGTGGCCGGATCTCAGCTCACTGCAAGCTCCGCCTCCCGGGTTCACACCACTCTCCGGCCTCAGCCTCCCAAGTAGCTGGGACTACAGGCGCCCGCCACCTCGCCCGGCTATTTGTTTTTTGTATTTTTAGTAGAGACGGGGTTTCACCGTGTTAGCCAGGATGGTCTGGATCTCCTGACCTCGTGATCCGCCCGTCTCAGCCTCCCAAAGTGCTGGGATTACAGGCTTGAGCCACCGCGCCCGGCCCATAATTATTGTCAGAGTTTATTTTTATTTTTATTTTTGAGACAGAGTCTTGCTCTGTCGCCAGGCTGGAGTGCAGTGGTGCGATCTCGTCTCACTGCAACCTCCGCCTCCTGGGTTCAAGTGATTCTCCTGCCTCAGCCTCCCGAGTAGCTGGGACAACAGGCGTACACCACCACGCTTGGCTAATTTTTGTGTTTTTAGTAGAGACGGGATTTCACCATGTTGCTCTCTCAATAATGTATAGCAAAAGTAGACCAAAAAATCAGTAGGGTTATGAAATTCCAATGAACACTAACAACCAACTTGATATAATTTACAGACCATGTTTTTTTTGCCGTTGGTCTCAATACATTTAAAAGAATTCAAGTCATGTGTGGTAGGCAGAATAATGGCTTCCCAAAGATGTCATGTCTGACTCCCTGGAACCTTTGAATATATTAGGTTACATGAGAAAGGAGAATTACGGTTGCTAATCAACCAACCTTGAGATGGGGAGATTATCCTGGCCCAGTGTAATTACAAGGGTATTCATAAGTGGAAGAAGGAGGAGATGGCAGAGAGATGGTAGCATGAAAAGAACTCAACCTGATACTTCTGGTTTTGAGGGTCGGGGAAGAGGGTCATGAGCCAAGAAATGCAGGCAGCCTCTAGAAGCTGAGAAACGCAAGGGTATAGATTGTCCTCAGCCTCCAGAAGGAGCACAGCCTTGCTGACACTTCAATTTTAGCCCAGTGACGTCCATGTCAGACTGCTAAACTGTTACAGAACTGTGAGGTAAAACATCTGTGTTGTTTTAAGTCATTGTATTTGTGGTAATTTGTCATAGCAACCCTAGAAAGCTAATACAGTATACGAGTATGTTAGAATTAAATTAGAAACCAAATAGACAATCCTCAAATGTTTGGAAACTAAATAATATAATTAACGGCTCAAAGAAAAAATAAAAAGGAATTTTATAAAATATTCTTAATTGAATGAAAATGAAAACAAAATATCAAAGTTTGTGGGATTCCACTAAAGTAGTATGGAGAGGGAAATTTATAGCACTAAACACCCATGTTAGAAAAGAAAAAGGTACCAAATCAATAACCTCAGCTCTTGTCTTAAAAAACAAGAAAAACTCGGGACACCGAGGCAGGAGAATGGCGTCAACCTGGGAGGCGGAGCTTGCAGTGAGCCGAGATGGCGCCATTGCTCTCTAGTCTGGGCGACAGCGCCAGACTCCGTCTCATAAAAAAGAAAAAACCCAAAAAAACAAAAAAACAGAAAAACTGGAAAAAGACCAACAAATTAAACCCAGAGGAAGAAAACTAAACGTAATAGTAAAGACCAAAACAGAAATCAATGAAATAAAAAACAGATGAAGGAAACCAATGAAGCCAAAAGATGATTTGTTGGGAAAACCAATAAAATTGATAAACCTCCAGCTGAATTGATCAGGAATAAAAGAAGATACCCATTACCGATATCAGGAATGACAGAGGTGAGGTGCCATCATTGTAGTTCACACTGATATTAACAAGATAAAAGGGTATATTATCAGCAACTTTATGCCAATAAATTAAACAACTTAGGTGAGCTGGATGAATTCCTTCAAATACACACATGACCACAGCTCACCCAAGAAGAAGCAGATAACCAGAATAGCCTTTATCTATAAAAGAATTTGAATTTTTGGTTAAAAATCTACCCACAGAATACCCATTAGGTCCAAGTGATTTCACTGGTGAATTCTATCAAATATTTAAGGAAGAAATAATACCAATTCATAAACTACTCCAAAAAACTGAAGAAGAGGGAATACCTACCAATGCTTTCTACAAGGCCAGCATTATCCTGATTTAAAAAAAACGATTAGCTGGGTGTGGTGGCACGTGCCTGTAGTCCCAGCTGCTTGGGGGCTGATCCTTTGAACCTGGGAGATCGAGGCTGCAGGGAGCTGACATTGCAACACTGCACTCCAGCCTGGGTGACAAAGTGAGATCCTGTCTCAAAAAAAATAAAGAAAGAAAAGAAAAGAAAAAGAAAAAACCAAAGAAATGAAATAAAGTTACATTTCCTTTCTCTCTCGCTCTCTCTTTTTTTTTTTTTTTTTTTGAGACTGAATTTTGCTCTTGTTGCCCAGGCTGGAATGCAATGGCGCAATCTCGACTCACTGCAACCTCTTCCTCCTGGGTTCAAGCGATTCTTCTGCCTCAGCCTTCCAAGTATCTGGGATTACAGGCATGTGCCACCATACTCAGCTCATTTTGTATTTTTAGTAGAGACCCGGGTTTCACTATGTTGGCCAGGCTGGTCTCGAACTCCTGACCTCAGGTGGTTCGCCTGCCTCCGCCTCCCAAAGTGCTGGGATTACAGGGATGAGCCACTGCACCCGGCCTCTTTTATTTTTCCTAATGAAAGAAAGTTACAGACCAGTATCTTTCATAAGTATATATGCAAAAATTTTAAACAAAAAATTGGCAAAGTGAATCCAACAATATAGAAAACAGATAATGCAAGTAGGATTTGTCCAAGGAAATCAAAGTTGATTTAACATTCAGAATCAACCAGTGTAATCCATCATATTAACAAATTTAAAAGGAAAAACATGGTCATTTAAACAGATGCAGTGAAAGTATTTGAAAAAAAACTACCTTTTTTTCTGATAAAAACTTTTCAGCAAATTAGGAATACAAAAAAGCTTCTCAAACTGATAAAAATCTACAAAAATCCTATAGCTAACACCATACTTCATCATGAAAGGCTGATGCCTTCACCCTAAAATCAGGAACAAGAAAGTGATATCTACTCTCATCATATCTGTGCAACTGGAGGTTCTAACCAGTGCAATAAGGCAAAAACAAAACAAAACAAAGCCATCCCTTTTGGAAAGGAAGAAGTAAACGTGTCTGTTTCTTTATTTGCCCTTGACATGATTGTTTATGTAGAAAATCTGATGAAATCTATGAAAAGTTACTAGAACTAATGAGCAAGGTTGTAGGGTGCAAGATCAATATCCACTAATCAACTGCATTTCTATATGTCAGCAACAAACAACCAGAAACTAAAATGAAAAGATATGTAAAAATCTCTGCACTGAAAACTACAAAATATTGCCAAGAGAAATTAAAGACCAAAATAAATGATGTCATAACTTATTCTTTGACTGGAAAGCTCTATATTGTTATGATGCCAGTTCTCCTGCAAATTGATTTATGAATTCAATGCAGTCCCAATCAAAACCTCAGCAGAGGCCAGGCACCATGGCTTATAACTGTCAACTCAATACTTTGGGAGGCTGAGATGGGATGATTGCTTGAGGCTAGGAGTTCAAGACCAGCCTGGGCAACATAGTGAGACCTCACCTATTAAAAAAAAGAATTAACTGGGTGAGGTGCTATGTGCCTGTAGTCCCAGCTCTTTGAGAGGCCGAGGCAGGAGGATCACTTGAGCCCAGGACACTGAGGTTACAGTGACCTGTGATGACGCCCTGCACTCCTGCCTGAATGAGAGTAAGACTTTGCCTCTAAAAAAAACTTTTTAAACTTAAAAAACAAAAACAAAAAATCCAGCAGACTATTTTTGTCGAAATTGGCAGGCTGGTTCTAAAATTCATACGGAAACGCTAAGGACCCAGAATAGCCAAAATCACTTTGGAAAATAAGAATAAATTTAGAGTACTAACACTATCAGATTTCAAGACTTATAAAGCCATAGTAATCAAGACCAGGGATCAGCATACATTTTCTTAAAGGGCCAAATAGTAAATATCTTAGGATTGCAGGCCCTGTGGTTTTTGTCACAACCACTCAATTCCACCATTGTAGCGCACAAGCAGCCACAGACAGTATATAACTGATTAGGTGTGTCTCTGTTCAATAAAACCTTTTTTTTTGAGATGGGGTCTCACTCTGTTGCCCAGGCTAGAGTGAAGTGGTGCAATCACTGCTCACTGTAGCCACCACTTCCCGAGGTCAAGTGACTCGCCCACCTCAGGTGTGCATCATCATGCCTACGTTTTGTATTTTTTTGTAGAGACGGGATTTCCCCATGTTGCCAAGGCTGGTCTTGAACTCCTGTGCTCAAGCGATCCTTTCACCGTCTCCTCCCAAAGTGCTGGGACTACAGGTATGAGCCACCATGCCTGGCTCAATAAAACTTTATTTACACAACAGGCAGCGGGCCTATGAGCTGTCATTTGCAGACCTCTGATCAAGACAATGTGGTATTGCTATCAGGACAGACAAATAGATGAATGGAACAGCAAAGAAGGTACATAAATGTACCCACACATATGGAAAATGGATTTTTGACAATTATGTAAAGTCAATTCAGTGCAGAAAGGATAGTTTTTCATCAAATGGCATTAGATAGTTGTATGTTGAGAAATAAGCTTTGACCCGTACCTTACACTATATAAGAAATTAACTCAAGATAAGTTATATTCCTAAACCATATTTAAAAGGAACTTACGATGGATTATAAACCAAAACATGAAACTATTAAAACTATAGAAGTTCTAGAAGAAACCACAAGAGAAAAATCTTTGTGACATTGGTTTAAACAATATTTTTTGATATCACACCAGAAGTATAATTCATTGAAAAAAAAAAAACAAATTAATATATTGGACTCAGCCCAAATTGAAAGCTGTGGTGAGATGGGCCCTGACAGCTGGAAGTTCTGCTCTTCATAAGACACTGTTCAGAGAATGAAAAGATAAGCCACAGCATAGGAGAAAATCTTTGCAAAAACATGTATCTGTGAAGAACTTGTACCCGGAATATATAAAGAACTGTTGAAACTCAGTAATAAGAAAACAGCCCAATTTAAAAAGATGAGCAAAGATTTGAACATTCATTCCAAAAAATATATAATGGCAGAAAAATCACATGAAAAGATTATCATTAGTCATTAGGGAAATGGAGATTAAAACCACAATGAGATACCACTTCACACCTATTAGAATGACTAAATTTTAGAAAGACTGATCATACCAAGTGTTGGTGAGGATGTGGAGGAAAGGCAATTCTTATACATATCTGGGGGTGAATGATAAATCACAGATCCTCTTTTGAAAACAGTTTGACAGTTGCCTAAAAATGTAAACATATGCCTACCATATGATCCAGCCATTCAACTCCTTAGGTGTTTACCAAGGAAAGAAAGGAATCATGTCAGGCAGGGCCTGGTGACTCACGCCTGTAATTCCAGCACTTTGGGAGGCCGAGGTGGGGAGGATAGCTTGAGCTCAGGAGTTCAAGACCAGCCTGGGCAACATGGCAAAACCCCTACTCTACCAAAAATACAAAAAAATTAGCTGGGTGTGGTGGTGTGCGCCTGTAGTCTCAGCTACTTGGGGGGCTGAGGCAGGAGGATTGCTTACACCTGGGAAGTTGAGGCTGCAGTGAGATGAGATTGTGCTACTGCACTCCAGCCTAGGTGACAGAGTGGGACCCTGTCTCAAAAAAAAAAAAAAAAAAAAAAGAGGGAACATAGCCATACAAAGATTCGTACACAAACATTCATGGCAGTTACTTCATTCTCTTATTTTTTATTTTTTTGAGACTGAGTCTCGCTCTGTCACCCAGGCTGGAGTGCAATGGCGTGATCTCAGCTCACTGCAACTTCGGTCTCCTGAGTTCAAGTGATTCTTGTGCCTCAGCCTCCCGAGTCATTGGGATTGGAAGCACCCACCACCACTCTTGGCTAATTTTTGTATTTTTAGTAGAGATGGGGTTTCACCATGTTGGCCAGGCTGCTCTCGAACTCCTGACTTCAAGTGATCCACCTGCCTCAGCCTCCCAAAGTACCGGGATTATAGGCATGAGCCACCATGCCTGGCCTATTTGTAAAAGCCAAAAACTGCAAACAAACATCCAGCAAAAGGTGAACAGACACATAAATTGTGATGTATTCATATAATGAAATACTACCCAGCAATAAAAAATGAAATACTGATAGCATGCTACAACACAGATCAATCTCAAAGTAGTTATGCTGAATGAAAGGAGCCAGAAAAAATGGATACATACTGTATAATTCCAAACTAATTTGGAAACTAATTTGTATTGATGGGGAAATTGCAAACTAATTTGTATTGATGGGGAGCAGATTGGCGGTTGCCGTGGGAGGGGAGGGGCAAAAAGAAAGGGTTACCAAGGGGCAGAATCCAACATCTGCAGGTGGTGGATGTGTTTGTGCACTTGATTGGTGATGGTTTCTGAGGACGTACAAATAAAAACATAATTATAATTATGTTTTGAATTATCACAATTATCACTTTAAATATGTGAAGATTATTGTATATTGATTACATCTCAAGAAAGCTCTTTTAAAAAAAATCCTCGTGGGCTCCCACTGCCCTTAGATATGGTTCAGTCTCCTCACTGAGTGTTCAAGGACCTCCACAGCTCAGTTCCACTTTCCAGAACTCACTTTAAAAAACTGGAAAGGCTTATTTATACTTCAACATGACAAAGCAAAAAAGCTTCACCTACAGTTTGTGGCAGAAATTTTGGGGGTGGGGGGTAAATCATACTGCTTGGAGGTAACTCACCCAGACATCTCTCTCTGTAGCTCAGAGTTTAAGCAGAAATCAAGGTTAAGGGTGAATGGGAAGCAGCTCAGAGAGGAAAGAATGGGTTTGCTTTCTATTCAGTAATTTGCTCAGCTGATAAATTATTTACATAAAATATAAATTACATAGTTACATCATTTTTATTATGGTGATTCAAAAATGAGAGCCATGGAGAATTATAAATTGTGAGCTATCCCCAAATCATAGAGTCTTTTTTGCTGTGTTAATTATGAGGGGAAAGAAAACAGAAAGACAAGCTTCTCTTTGGAAGAACTTGATCTTTGAGTCAAATGGAGTTTTTCAAGTGATGTCTCATGTAGCAAACTGTTGCACACAAACATTCATGGCAGTTCCTTTGGCACAGGAAATTTTAAGCAAGTTAGATGTCAAAGGAGTTTTCAAGCTACAGCCAGAAATCAACCAGGGTCCACTGTGGAGGCCTAAAGCCAGACAACTGAAAGAGTATGCAGTTGTTTTCTGTGTGTGCTTGTTTTTTGCATCAAAGGAAGAGAGATACAACATACATACACAGAGAAATGGGCTTAAATGAATGGGATGGTATTGGCATGTGAGGGCAACATTTCTTTCAGCTTTGCTCCATGATTTTATCTGTTTCTTGCTGACATTGATTCCCTAATATTTATGTTATAAAAAGAGGAAGAAGAGGCGGAGGAGGAGAAGGAAGAAGGTGATGTGATAGGGAAAGGATTTAGCTCTTAAAGCCTAAAATATTCACTTTACTATTTTTACCTTTCATAGAAAAGTTTTTCAACTCCTGCTCTAGCATAAGCAGGCAAATAGCCAGCACACATAGCAGTCTTCCATATTTTAGTTTCTTGCAGACACGGCTAATCCATCACAACCATCTTTCTGAGCTGAACTTCCACTGGGCCACAGAATCTGTCTCAGTGAACTCAAGGCCACCATTCCAATCAACTGGAATGATGCTGTGGGATGAGACTATTCACCATCCCTAGACTTGTGGATACGCCTGAATTCTTCCATTCTCTTAGGGCCAAATGACATGGATTCCAAGAGCTATGAGCAATTAAACTCAGATTAACCGTGTAGTCTGAATGGTCGTGTCCAGGAGCCTACAGCTCTCCTAAGAGAAGTGAATGGAAAATGCGACATTAGAGTGAGCATAAAGACAAAGAAGTCTTTGATTTATGTGCTAATCCTCACCTCACACTTTCTAATCCATAGTTAGCTAAGAACCGCACTACATAAACTTACCCCTAGCTTGAAGAAGTCCTTTTAACACGCTCCTGTGTCTCAGGGGTTGGCTACGTGCTATGAGATTAGAATGTTCCTTTGGCATAGGAAATTTTAAGCATCTTAAACATGTAATGTGGAAAAAATAAGGACAATATACCCTTGTCAATAAACTGGCTCAAGGTTTCATGGCAGGAGCTGGGGGTGAAATCAGTAGCTGGGGTAGAGTGAGTAGGACCTCCGTGGCGTTAACAGTGGAAGGCAAGGTGAACTCCAGCGCCCCCAACTCAAGAAATATAACCATTCACACACGCATATACACACTTCTCATGATGTCTGCGATATTTACACTGGAGACCTTTTATTTATCCTGGAAATCTTTAACTGTGATGATAATGCCTGACAGGATGAATGGAAATTACCTGCCAGAAACTTCACATACTTGTTTCTGTTCCTTACAACAAGCCCATGAATTAGTTTCTGTCATTCCCATGTTATAGAGGAAGTAACAGATATTGAGAGAGTTTAGGGAGTGTGGTCAATGTCACATTAGCTACTGAGTGCCTCAATGGAGTTTACACCTAAGACAGATGGAAACCAAACACAACCCTCTCCCCCCCTACCCTGAACCATGCTGAGACAAGCAGTGGGGGCACTGAAGGGTTCGAGCAGGCCCTGAGGACCTGCTCCGTGGACTGCCCAGCTGGGCCAGCCAGAGGCCAGAAGCTAAGCTGGGAGACACTTGTCCATGGGCACGCCTGCTTCTCCACACTGGCCGGTCCAAAGGCCCCTGCCTGTGAAAAGCCAGCTAGGCCAAGGGTTCATCTGAGGATGCCAATGCAGGCCTTTCCATTGGCCTATTTTCTTCAAGACTTAATGAAACCATCAGAGGTTTCTGCACACCCAATGGCTTAGAGCAGGACAATCGCTTTTGGATTTTCACACTGCCTTGGCCAGTGAATTCTGAAGCAAAAACAAATGTGCATCATGGAGCTCCCAACTGTGTGGTTCTGGGATTCGTTTTCTCCCAGGAAACTTGGTGGCTCTGAAAGGGTGAGGTGTTTGGGGGCTGGTACCATTTTCTTTTTCTTAAAAACAAATTGTAGGCATATCCTTCCTGTCCTTGCCTCCCAAGATCGACTCCTCTGAGGAATGATGAGCCAGGGGAGTATGTCAAGGTGGAGAGTGACAAAGGGGTGTGGAAAGCATTTAATGATGCAGAAAGGCTGGGACTCAGCAAGCAAGATGCTGTGTGGGGCACGTGGAATATATTGCCAGCTAGCTGCGTCTTCCTAGTGCTCCCACAGGCGGCACAGCTAGAAACTCTGGGCATTATACACAAAACAAGCTGAGAAGACCCTGGAGTGGGAAGAAGAAAGCAGCCTGGCTAGGGACCTCAGAGGCGAACGTCCTGGGGTTGTTTGCTTGCCTAATATACCCTGGCTGATGTTGGCATTGCCAGCAACCCGAAAAACCAGGAAGCACAGACCGAAGAGAGCCCCAACAAAAGCCTGTTCTCTGTAGTCAAAGGACCAGAAAAGAGGCAGCCTAGTGGAAGAGAAAATGTTTAGAAGAGAATCACCTGACTCCAGTCAAACACACACAAAAAAACGTGGCCCCCAACCCCCACCATCTTCAGCAAAGGCCAATTGGGAGCTGAGACTTCCATCCAGGCTAGAAGGAGGCTCATAGTCCCCGCTGGGGTGGCATCAAATAAGGTAAATGGGGGAGCAGGGACTTTCATTCCTCCATGGAATAAGGAGGCCAGAAAATATACATATGAGAAGTAGGTTTTTGGTTTTATTCCAAAAACCAGGAGACTCTCACCTCAAATAAGAAAAAACAATCTACAGACACCAACACTGAGATGATAGAGATATTGGAATTATCCCACAAGGACTTTAAAGCAGCCGTCATGAAAGTGCTTCAGTGAGCAATTCTGAACACATTGAAAACACAGGAAGTCTTAGCAAAAAAATAGTGATATAAAGAAGAGCCAAATGGTAATTTTAGAAGTTAAATGTAATTGAAAGACTCGTTGAATGGATTCAACAGTAGAATGGAAAAGACAGAGAAAATAATCAGGAAACGTGAAGATAAAGCAACAA
Organism: Piliocolobus tephrosceles; assembly: GCF_002776525.5. Classification (NCBI taxonomy): domain Eukaryota; kingdom Metazoa; phylum Chordata; class Mammalia; order Primates; family Cercopithecidae; genus Piliocolobus; species Piliocolobus tephrosceles. The sequence continues at coordinate 3,248,822 of NC_045444.1, read as the reverse complement.
AAATCACCCAATCTGAGCAAGAGAGAGACAGAGACTGAAAAAAAGAACAGAACCTTGAGGCCTGTAGGGCACAACAAAAGACCTAACATTCATGTCATGAGAGTCTCAGAAGGACAGGACTAAGAATGTGGGGCTGAAAAAATATTCAAAGAAGCAGTGGTTGAAATTCTCCCAAATTTGGCAAAAAGACATAAACCTGCATATTCAGGAAGGTGAGAGAACTCCTAAGAGGAGAAACTCATTCATACCAAGACACATCATGAGCATACTCTTGAAAACTAAAGGCAAAGAACAAATCTTAAAGGCAGCAAGAGAGAATCAGTACTAGAGTGCTGGCTTCAGGCTCAACTCCACTGTCCCATTTTCTGGTCTCTTTCTCACTCCTTCTGTGACTGGTGTTATTTTTTTTTTTTTTTCTCAGTTTGCTGTATCTGACCAGTGCTCATGATTTACTGGGAAAGACAAGCATGTCCATAATGGACATCCGTCTGCATAGGTTTGAACCCCACTCCTTGTACCAATTTCCTGTATTAATCCATTCTCACACTGCTATAAAGAAATACCAGAGACTGGGTAATTTATAAAGGAAAGAGGTTTAATTGACTCACAGTTCTGCATGGCTGGGAAGGCCTCAGGAAACTCACAATCATGGCAGAAGGCAAAGGGGAAGCAGGTACCTTTTTCACAAGGCACCAGAAGAGAGAGAGAGTGAACGAATGGGGAAGAGCCCCTTATAAAGCCATCAGATCTCATGAGAACTTACTCACTATCAGGAGAACAGCATGTGGGAAACTGCCTCCTTTATCCAATCACCTCCCACCAGGTCCTTCCCTCAACACATGGCAATTACAATTCAAGATGAGATTTGGGTGGGGACACAAAGCCAAACCATTTAATTCTGCTCCTGGCCTTTCCCAAATCTCACATCCTCACATTTAGACCACCCAGTCTCAAGCAATCCTCCCACCTCAGTCTTCCAAGTAGCTGGAACTGGGGTGTGCCACCAAGCCTGGTTTATTTTAAAAAATGTTTTATAGAGATAGAGTCTTGCTCTGTTACCCAGGCTGGCCTTGAAATCCTAGCCTCAAGTGATCCTCCTGCGTCAGCCTCCCAAAGTGTTGGAATTACAGATGTGAACCACTGCAGCTGGCCTAGGCATTTTCTTAACACACTTTACAGACAGATATGCACACCCTGGCTGGGAATCTGGGGATGAGCAAACTAGCTCCTTCCTCAAGGGCTTGCCTCTGAATTACCCACCCTATTATGGAGTTGGATGTGAAGACTGTAGATTTGGCCCTGTTAGGAACTCTGGAGAAGGAGGTTTTTGCTATTTAAAACCTCAGCTTCTTTCCAAGAGGGGTGGATGGTGATGAAGGGAGGTGTCTTCTACTGGGCTGAGGACTGTGTGGGTGGCACATGCCAAGCAGGGGACAGCGGGGGTGAGGGAGGAACTAAGGGGAGCTGAAACCTCCCTGAGAGACCAGGACAAAAAATGTGGGTTTTGGGGGGACAGAGACCAGGAGAAAAGGGACTAGGAGGGTGGATGGAGAGGGGAAGAGATGAAAGGGGCTAGGGTGTGAGCCTGAGGCCAGAGTGGGAGGAGGTGGTTACGGGATACTCTTGGCACAGAAGCGACCTGCAGGCTCCTGGAAACAGGACTGTCCAACATTCCCTGTGACATGACTACAGCTTCCTCATCGCTCACCCCTTCTCCCCACCTACAGGCTCTTTAGTACGAGAGAGGCTTTCCCATTCAGTTTGGGCTGGGTCAAGCCTGAACTTGGGTCCTCAGGTCCTCGTGCACTACATAGAGACATGACGACGATGATCATGATGCACAAAGGTGATCCCAAAACAGTAGTGACATGGTGGGAGCAGGTTTTTGGAGCCACAGGTGACCTGGAGAAGGCAAACCTTCTGGGAAGTTGCAGAAAACCTGGGAAGAGTCTCAGAAACCCACTAGCACAGAATGGGGGTTTTGAGGGCTGTTTGTCAAAGTATCTTCTGCTGTCGGCCTGGCATGGTGGCTCACCCCTGTAATCCCAGCACTTTGGGAGGCTGAGGAGGGCAGATAACGAGGTCAGGAGATCGAGACCATCCTGGCTAACACGGTGAAACCCCGTCTCTACTAAAAAATACAAAACATAAGCCGGGCATGGTGGCGGGTGTCTGTAGTCCCAGCTACTCGGGAGTCTGAGGCAGGAGAATGGCGTGAACCTGGGAGGCAAAGCTTGCAGTGAGCCGAGATTGCGCCACTGCACTCCAGCCTGGGGAATAGAGCTAGAGCAAGACTCCGTCTAAAAAAAAAAAAAAAAAAAATGTATCTTCTGCTGTCCAAGAGAGAAGCTCCACAGCTCCACATTCTTTTCAGACTAGGATGTTTTCTCCAGTGATTCGATGCAAACATGGCCCTGCCCTTCCAATGTGAGCACATAAGTCAGGGCAATGAGCTAAAGGCCCGGGCCACCACTGGGCGCTGGGCAGGTGACAGCGTGCTGTGGCTTCGTCCCTCTGACCGCCTGGCTGGGCCGGCTCCTGGTGAAGGCTCACACCCGGCAGGGACCAGCCCACATCTTTCACCCCATCCCGGGCTGGCCCCTTTCCAATTTTGACGCAGAGGCCGCTCTGGGCCCTGAACCTGGCTGGGGACCCAGTCCTCCTCACAGGGAATATTCTGGATTGGCAGAGCTTCCAGAGAACCCCGCCCTATGGCTTGGGCAGACCTGCCCCTCCACTCCCACTCCGTGCCACACTCAGAGAACAGGCTGCCTGAAAGGGGTGTTTGTTCCCACTAGGAAAACATGCTCAACTCACCTGGCCAGAGGCTCCCAGGACTGAGAGGGAGTGGGGCTGGCGGGGCCTGGCTGGACCCAGCTGTCCTGTGTGTACAGGGCACCTGCTTGCTTACCACATCTGCCCTGTCCCCCTCCTCTCGGGCTTGCTTCGTGTCTGTCCTGAGCTGTCTCTGTCCTGTCTTCCCCTTCCTTCTGTCTCTGTCTGTCCCATCAGTCTCTTTCCCTGTCCCTCTTTCTCTCTCTTCCCTGTCTGCTGGCCATGTTGCCCCTTTCTTCCTCTCTGTCCCCTTTCTGTTCCTCTGCGGCCTTTTTCAGTCGAGCTCTGGCTCTGTCTCTGTTTGCTTCTCTGCCTTCCATCCCTGCCCTCTGTCTCCTCTCCAAGCCCAGGCAGGTTTCTTTGAACAATAAAGGGTGACACTTCTCTCAGAAAACAGCTTATTTTGGCTCACAAACAAGAGGTAGTGGGGAGGGTCGTCCTCGGGGAACTGCGGACCCAACCAGCTGGGGAGGGGCCTGGGGGTGTGGCAGGACCCAGTGCTAGAAGTGGGCTTGGAGGAAAAATGTCCTTAGGAGTTTCCAGTTTCTGTCCTGTGACTTTGCCCACCCCACCATCTGCAACGGTAAAAATAAATACATAATAATTACTGTTGTTATTACAAAGGTTGCCATTTACTGCCATGCCAACAATTTTACCTACGATATCATATTTAGCCCTGGCAACAGTCCTACAAAATTGGTCCCATTGCCCCTCTTAGCAAATGAGGAAATTGAGGGTCAGAGAAGTTAACCCACCGTTAGGAGGCAGCCCCAGTCCAACAGACTCCAAGCCCCCTTATCCTCTGCACTAGGAGGCGGCCCTGCTGAAGACTTTCGCCTTGGAATTTGAGGAACCTGGGGAAGGAGCTGGTGCCACCTTGTCATTTTCCAATAAAGGGGAATGTGTGGTGAGGCAGCGCCCTGGCTATGGCCACCCAGCGGGTCAATGGGGATAGAGAGGAACCCGGGCCTCTGAGGTCCCAGAGAGAGGGGAGGGGTGGGCTCAGAGGCGGACCTGTGACTCTGGGTGTCCTCCCTCCTTGCTGTGAGGCCTCTGTCAAGCCCTGCCCTTCTCTGAGCTGCCCCTTCCCCATACAAGGGGATCCTAGAACACCCTCCTGGGACTCTGTCGAGGGTCCTGGCCCTGGGCTGGGGACACAGGGAGAGGTCTGAGGATTTCCTTTTGGAAACTTAAATTTCATTATTTGATTAACTTGTGCATGAGGTTTTTGTAGCTGAGAGTGAATCCTTTTAAAGCAATTTAAAGAAATTACGCGAGATGATGCTCTAAAAAGAAAGTTCTAGGTGGCCATACTGAAGTCTTTGGCAGGTTGGGGCTCCCCCGTGTTCCATAACCACGAGAAGGGGGATGATTCTGCCCTCAGATGCCCCCTGCTTCCCAGGCCACCCTGCACTGAGGCTTCACAAGGCTGAGGGTGAGCTTTCTAATGTGTTTTGTTCATTCATTCGGCAAGTGTTTGTTGAGCACCTACTATGTGCCACACACCCTTCTGAGCACAGGGGTTACTGCAGAGAACAAAGCAGACAAAAGTCCTGCCCTCATGGGTCTCCCGTTCTAGGAGAGACAGCTAGGGATAAAGATGATGAATGAATGAGATATGGCCATATGTGAGTTTAATGTGGTCCAGGGAGATGAAGCAGAGGAAGGCCCAGAGAGGCTGGAGAGGCGGCTGTTTAGCCTGGGTGGCCAGGGATTCAGACCGCATCACCCGCCCAGGCCCCTCCAGAGCTGCCCACTGGCCCCAGAAGGAAGCCTAAGCTCCTCTCCCTGGAACAGAGGCCTTGGCTGCCCCCACTTCACACAGCAGAGGTGCTTCTGCGGCCCCACCCTCTCCTCTCCACATGGCGTTTTCAATCGAATTCTTCAAAAGTCAGCTCAAGGTCCACTCCCTCCAGGATCCCCTCACTGACCTCCTCCAACGCCACCTGTGTCAACACCGCCCCTTTGCCCCCCGCGCCCCTGTGCCTCTGAGTGGACACAAACCAGACGGTCCAACGACCCCAGAGCTGATCTTCATAACGAATTGGCCCAGTCTTTCCGGTGAGGGGCCCTGGGCCATCACCTCCCTGTGGACATTCACTGTGCTCAGAGAGGGCAGTGAGTTACCCAGAGCTACACAGCAGGGCCCTGACTCCCAGGCCGCGTGCTTCTCATAGATAGCACTGCCAGTCTCACCTGGGAGCCCTGACTCCATTGCCAGGGTAGGGTCAATGCCTGGACAGCTGTCCCCATAGAGATGAAGAGGAGATGGGGCTTTTTTTATGTCCATTTTTTGTAGAGATGGGATCTCGCTATGCTGCCCATGCTGGACTCAAACTCCTGGGCTCAAGTGATCCTCCTACCTTGGCCTCCCTAAGTACTGGAATAACAGGCGTAAGCCACTGCACCAGGCTGAGATGGAAGTTTAGGATTGCCCCACAGCCCTGCTTCCCCTAGAAAACCTCCACAAGGACCACCCCAGAGACATCCATTCCCTCCTGTCCCATCTCCAGGACACCTACTGAGACCACTCCAGCACTCACCATGTATGCCCAGGCCCGGGGCTGCAAGGGACATGGAGACATCAAGACATGGCCCCAGCCTCGAGGACTGTGTGGTCTAGGGGGAGACAAGAGACCCCAAACACACCAGCAGCACAAGGGTGGTGGGAGCACTGAGGGGGCCTAACAAGCAGGAACAGCGACGTGCACCTGCAAGGAGGGCGGCAGGTGGAGAGGTGGGGGCAGGTGCTATCCCTGGGCAGAGGCAGAGCATCCACAGCGTCAGACTGTGTGTGCTCTGTGACTTCAGGCAAGTGCCCCATCTCGCTCTGCCTCAGACTTCTCATCTGTAAAATGGGAAAGATTACAATTACTTCATAGGATTGCTGTGGTTACTAAATGAGTTTCTTTTTGTTGTTGTTGTTTTACTGTTTTGAGATGGAGTCTCATTCTGTTGCCCAGGCTGGATTGCAATGGTGAGATTTCAGCTCACTGCAACCTCCGCCTCCTGGGTTCAAGCTATTCTCATGTCTCAGCCTCCCAAGTAGCTGGGATTACAGGCACCCGCCACCATGCCGAGCTAATTTTTGTAATTTTAGTAAAGACAGGGTTTCACCATTTTGGCCAGGCTGGTCTCGAACTCCTGACCTGAGGAGATCCACCCACCTCGGCCTCCCAAAGTGCTGGGATTACAGGTGTGAGCCACTGCACCCGGCCACTACATGAGTTTCTAAAGGTCACACATGTAGAGTAGCACTGGCCTGTGCTAAGTACACCCAAAACTTTAGCTCCCATCACAGACACTTAGTATATATGTGATTGTGCATGCATTTCAGCTGCATTTCTGCCCTTGATGCCTCTCTCAGTCACAGGGACACCTGTCAAGGGGGCAAATTCTGTTACAAAGGTGCACAAACAGAGCATAGAGGGCTTAGCAGTGTATTGGGCTAATGATAGGTGCTTAATAAAGGTTTAAGTAGCGAGAACTAAGGGCTGCTGTGAAGCTGAGCTGGGGACAGTGTCTGTGGTGTTTTCTGGTACCCTGTTAGGGTCCTGGACTGCTGTGAGGATTGGCAATGTAATTTTAAGACGTTACTCAATTACAAATGTGTTTAGAGCAAGGAATGAGTTTTATAAACCTTCGCACCCCCTGGGGCTCTCAGCACACTTTGCAGGGTGTGGCCTTCCAGAAACAGACTCTGAGTCTGGTCTGGCAAGGTGCTCCCCCACGCATCCGGGGCTTGCTGGGTGAGGCCAGTCCTTATTGCTTTCTGGGTTGCCAGCACCTCACCAGGAGCACACAGAAGGTGCTCAGTGAGCATGCGTGCATTTCTTACCGAATCATTTGTTTGCTTCTAAGTGTATATTGCTTTACTTCTTTCCTTCTTTCTTCCTTCTTTCTTCCTCCTTCCTTCCTTCCTTCCTTCCTTCCTTCCTTCCTTCCTTCCTTCCTTCCTTCCTTCCTTTCTTTCTTTCTTTCTTTCTTTCTTTCTTTCTTTCTTTCTTTCTTTCTCTCTCTCTTTCTCTCTCTCTTTCTTTCTTTCTTTTACCTAGATGAGCTGAAATTTTTCTTTTTTCTTTCTGTTTTTTGTTTTTTGTTTTTGTTTTTGTTTTTGAGACAGGATCTCACTGTCACCAGGCTGGAGTGCAGTGGCATGATCTCAGCTCACTGCAACCTCTGCCTCCTGGGCTCCAGTAATTCTCGTGCCTCAGCCTCCCGAGTAGCTGTGACCACAGGCATGCTCTACTGCGTCTGGCTAATTTGTTTTGTATATTTAGTAGAGGCGGGATTTCACCATGTTTTCCAGGCTGGTCTCAGAATCCTGAGCTTACCTACCAATCACCCACCCTGGCCTCCCAAAGTGCTGGGATTACAGGCATGAGCCACTGCACCTGGCCGAGCTGAAAATTTTTAATCCTCCTTTACTTTATCTTTTTCCACAACATCAAAGTGATATGTTTGATTCGATAATTAGAAAAATACAGAGAAGTGTGAAAGAGTCACATATACCACAAGGTTATTTTCTAACCTAATTCCTGCTTTCATGTTAATGTACGATATATATTTTATGTACATGTCATATGTATATGTGTGTGTATACATATGTGGGTGTGTATATATACTGTGTGTGTATATTAAGGATTACAGCTGATGCCTGGTGTTGATTGAGTCCTTCCTCTGCCAGGTACTGTGTTTAGGTGCGCCTGGCATTACCCCATCTGACTTAGGCAAGCTGGCTCCGGGGGCAGCCAGTATCCCCGTCATGTCCTGCCTCTCTAACAAAGTAAGGCATTAGGTGTAGGGGACACAGGAACAGGCATTCTGGAGACATTGTGAGAAGGGTGAGGTCACCTGAGCTAGAACAGCCAAGGAAGGCTTCCTGGAGGAGTTGGGACTGAGCCTGAACCGGAAGGATGGGACAGATTGGAAAGTAGCCCCAGCAGTGGTATGGTGTGACAGGGGCCTGAAGGTACAGATCCACACCTGGATACTTCTGAGCTCTGGTATCACATTCCTTGTGGGTGTGTGATGGGGGAGGGCAGTGCAGAGGGGTTCTGGGTGGTTAAAGCCCAGATGCTGAATCAGATGGACCTGTGCTAAAATCCCGGCCCCTGTGAACTGGCTGCGGGAAGATGTGCGGGTCGCTTTTCCTTCCAGAGTATGTAGGGTCCTCTTCTGTACAGTGGGCAAGCCGTGGCTCCTGCTTCACAGGGATGGCACGAGGTCGCAAAGGCAGCATGTGTGCCCTGACTCGAGCACAGCCCAGTCCAGCACAGGGTCAGTGCGCCATGAAAGCACACAGGGAAATGTGGCAGAACAAAAATGGAGCTGCTCACGGAGGTACCAGGTGGGAGGTGAGGCAGCCGTGGTCATAACAGGGGTTACTGCAGCTTTCTCTCCGAGGCCTGTGAACACTGCTTACCTGAAGATCACTGGAAATCCAGCCTCACTTCAGGAGGTCTAGGGTGGCTGATGGTCTACCGCCCTCTCTTCCCACTGCCAGAGCTGCCCAGCTGCAAGGATGTGGCTGACAGTGCCCTCTGCTCTCTTCCCCTGCACAGAACTCGGAGGCCTCTCTACAGTCCCACAGGGTGGCGGGGGGCAGCAGCCCTGCTCTCCTGTCTGTCCTTTTTATAGTTGATCTCCTTCCCTGCTGGCTTTTCTCCCAGCTCTCCTTGCCACCTTGGAAGAGGGCACAAGAAGCCGGTCCCAAGAGGTGCGCCAGGGTCATCCTGATTCCCAGCCCCTTCCTTTGTGTCTTTACCTGCACTTCACTTCCTAAGCACAGGAAAAGGGTTGAGTGGGGAGTCCTTGGTGCAGCAACAGCTGACCACTTGCTGGGTGCCCTGTCCTCCCCACACCTCTTGCTCATCTTCTGGGAATCCCAGCCACACCTACGACCCTCATGGCTCAAGGCCCTTGGCCTCTATAGGGAAGTGCCACTCACTGTCCACCTTTATCATTGCTCTGAATTCATCCACGTTCACTTTGGCTCTTCTGACGAACTGAGCAACTATTGCCAAAAAAATCACCCTTGGCTGTTAACACAGAAACACACTCATCAGTTACATGCATATTTCAGAGGTATTGGGCCCACATATTTTATTTCACTTGATTCCCTCCCCATCCCCACTGTCTCCCAGTCCAGCTTCACTGACTGAGGACATCTGCGTGTTGCTCTCCTGTGAATTCAGCCGGGATCTCCTCCCAGAGTGACCGGCCTCAGTGGTGTGGCCAGCCCCAGGGGAGGTCCTGGGAAGTCAGGATTTCTTGTAAGGTTTCTGTCCTCTGGGAGCTCCCATCCAATCAGTGATACAAGATTTCTGTCTTGAACGACCTTTCCCATCACCCTTTAAAAACTACTTTTTATTATGAAATAATCATAGATGTATAGGAAGCTGCAAAAATAGTACAGCGACGTCTTGTACTTTTCACCCAAAGTTTTCTCTAATGGTAACATCTTACATGGGTTTAGAATGATATCAAAAGGAGAATATCAACATTGGCACAATTCACTGACCTATTCAGATTTCACTATTTTTATGTACTCTCGTGTCTATGAGTATATGTGTGTATGAAGTTTCATCACAAGTGTAGATTTGCATAACCATCACCAGGATCAGTACTATCCCATCACCTCTTTATCATTCACTCATCTGCCTCCCTCTCCCTGTGTCCCCAACCCCAGGCAGCCACGAATCTGCTGTCCTTCACTATAACTTTGCCATTTTGGAAATTATATAAACAGAATCATACAGTATGTAACCTTTAGAGACTGTCTTTTCTTACTTGAACTTGAGATCTGTGTTAGGGTCCTCCAGAGACACAGAAACAACAGGTGTGTGTGTGTGTGTGTGTGTGTATAAAGGCATGTATGTATGTATACAAGCGTGTTTGTATATATACACATATGAGAGAGAGAATCATTTTAAAGAATTGGCTCATGCAATTGCAGGAATAGGCAAGTCCAATATCTGCAAGGCAGGCTGCAGGCTTGAGACCCAGGGAAGAGTTGATTTGCAGCTTGAGTCCAAAGGCTGCCTGGAAACAGAATTCCTTCTTCCTTGGGGGACTTCAGTCTTTTTCTCTGAAAGTCATCAACTGATTGGATGAGGCCCACCTACCCAGCAGATTATGGAAGGTGATCTACTTTCTTATTTATTTATTTGTTTGTTTATTTGTTTTTGAGACAGAATTTCGCTCTTGTTGCCCAGGCTGGAGCGCAATGAGAGTGATCTTGGCTCACTGCAACCTCCGCCTCCCAGGTTCAAGCGATTCTTCTGCCTCAGCCTCCCGAGTTGCTGGGACTACAGGCACGTGCCACCATGCTCAGCTAATTTTTTTTATTTTTAGTAGAGATGGGGTTTCACTGTGTTAGCTAGGATGGTCTCAGTCTCCTGACCTCATGATCTGCCTGCCTCGGCCTCCCAAAGTGCTGGGATCACAGGTGTGAGCCACCGCACCTGGCCCGGATTATTTGGTTTCTTACAGTTGAGTTTAGAGAGTCCTTTATGTATTCTGGATACAAGTTGGGTATGTGATTCATGATATTCCTTAAAATGTGCTCCAGGGACTTGTTCTGGCAGAAAAGAGGCTAATAGTAGTGGTAGCATTGCCAGCAGAGCAAGGGTTTTTACTTAAAAAACATAAGGTCCAATTTGTCAATTTTTTTCTTTTATTGATCATTCTTTTTGTATCTTATCTAGGAAGTCCTTGCCCAGCCTGCTGTCTCAAAGATTTTCTCCTATTTTCTTCTAGAAGTTTTACAGTTTTACACTTCAGTGTCCCTTTTGGTTATTGTCTAGAGTATGAGATTTGGGTCAAGTTTCATACTTTCCATGTCCGGTTGCTGTAGTGCCATTTGTTGGAAAGATTATCCCTGTTGGACTTTTACAACTTTGTCAAAACTGAGTTGGCTGTGCTTATGTGGGTCTATTTCTAGGTTCTCCATCTTTGTGTCTATCTCTCTGCCAATATCACACTACCTTGATTATCACTGCTATGTGGTAAGCCTTAAAATTAGGTAGAGGGATTTCTTCTGCTTTATCCTTTTCTTTTCCCCAGTATGGTTTTAGGCCAGGCATGGTAGCTCATGTCTATAATCCCAGCACTTTGAGAGGCCGAACCAGGAGGATCGCTTGAGCCCAGGAGTTCAAGACCAGCCTGGGCAACATAGGAAGACCCTGTTTCTACAAATGATTTAAAAATTAATGGAGCATGGTGGTTCCAACTACTTGGGAGACTGAGGCAGGAGGATCATCTGAGCCTGGGAGGTTGAGGCTGCAGTGAGCTGAGAGATTACACCACTGCACTCCAGCCTGGGTGACAGAGTGAGACCTTATCTCAAAAACAACAAACAAAAACAGTTTTGGTCATTCTAGTTCTTTTATCTTTCCATATAAATTTTAGAAGAGGCTTGTCTATATTTACAAAAAATCTTGCAAGGGATCTTGATATAATTTGCTTTAAAACTATAAATAATTTGGGGAAACTGGCATTCTTACTTCTACATGCCAACATCTGTGCAAAAAGTTTCTTGGGATGATTTGCAGCTGTCTTTTCTTCTACTGAAAAGGCCTGTGACCATCAGGCCTAGACATGTAGATAACATTTACTTGCATCAACCCCCTCCAAAATTACAGTTAAAACATAAAATGGCATTTTACAAAAAGAAAAAAATGTTTTACTAAAGTAAAAAAAGACATAATTATGTCTTTGATTATGAAATATAACATGTTCTAATGTGCAAAAACATTGTATTTCTTTTAAATGCATTTTATTTAAAAAATTTTTAAAAATAGAATTGATCCCAGATAGCCAAAACAAAATTGAAAAAAGAAGAACAAAATCGAAGGTCTCATACTTCTTGATAACTTGCTACAAAGCTACAGTAATCAAAACAGTATGGTACTGGCATAAAGACAGACATATATGCCAATGCAATCCAATACAGGGCCCGGAAATAAACCCTCACATGGTCAAATGATTTCCAACAATGGTGCCAAGACTACTCAATGGGGAAAAAACATTTTTCCACAAATGGTGTTGGGAAAACAGGATATCCACATGAAAAAAAAAATTGTAGGTGAAGCCTTGCCTTATACCACATACAAAATTTAATTCAAAATAGACCAAAGACCTAAACTTAAGAGTTGAAACTATAGAACTCTTAGAAGAAAACATAGGGTAAAACTTCATGACGTTAGATTTGCCAATGATTTCTTGGCTATGACACCAAAAGCACAGGTAAGAAAGGAAAAAATAGATTAATTGGACTTCATCAGCATTAAAATGCTTTGTGCATTGAAGGACACTTGGGAGGCTGAGGCAGGAGAATCACTTGAACCCAGGAGGCAGAGGTTGCAGTGAGCCGAGATCGTGCCACTGTCATCTAGCCTGGGCAACACAGTGAGACTCTGTCTCAAAAAACAAAACAAAACGAAAAAACTGGGCAAAAGACTTGCATTTCTTGGAGAACACATTTCTCCAAGAAGATATACAGATGGCCAATAAGCACATGAAAAGATGCTCGACATCACTAATCATTGGGGAAATGCAAACCAAACCACGATGAGACACTGTTTCTCACTCATTAGGATAGCTATAATTAAAAGAAAAAAAAAAAAAAAACCCAGAAAATAGAAGGTATTGGCAAGGATGTGGAGAAACTGGAAACTTTGAGCACTCTGGAGGGAATGTAAAATGATGCAGCTGCTATGGAAAACAGTATGATGGTTCCTAAAAATTAAACATAGAATTACCATCTGATCTAGTAACTCCACATCTAGGTGTACACACACACGAAATTGAAAGCGGGGACTTAGATCTTTGGTGGGATGGTTAATTCTGTATCAACTTGGGGGCTGTTTGGGATGAGATTAGCACTGAAATCAGTGTGCCTTGTGTAAAGGAGGTTGCCCTCTTAACATGTGTGGCACTCATCCAGTCAGTTGAAGGCCTGGGGAGAGCAAGAGCAAACTCCCTGAGCAAAAGCATTTTCTCTAGCAGATTGCCTTTGAGCTGGAGCTGCACGGTCGGCTCTCCTGCATCTCAGACCTGCAACAGTGCCCTTGCTGGAGTCAGGGATTGATTCCAGTAATTGACTGTGGATACATGACACTGCATTCTCAGTGAACTTAGCTTTTTGTTCTGTTGAATCGTTGCCTCAGGCTAAATTCTCAGGAGCTGTACTATTTGGTCAAAGGAAAGAGAAGAGCAATAAATCCTGTTGGTTTGAAATACCCTTAGAATAAACCCAGAATCTATCACTTCTTACTGCCTCCCCAACGCCCTCCCTAGTCTAAGCCATGGCCTCCTCCTGTGTGTACAGTTGTGGACACCCTTTCCTGTTTCCCACTTTGTCCCTAAATTGCGGTGGTTCTTAATTGGGCCGATTCTGTGCTGAGGGCCACTGGGCAATGTCTGGAGACAGTTTTGGTTGTCACAGCTGGGTGGAGGGTGCTACTAACACCCACTGGGTAGAGCCCAGGGATGCTGCTAAACATCCTGCAATGCACAGGACAGCCCCCCAGCAAAGGCATCAACAGCACTGAGGTTCGGTAGCCTTGGCCGCATATCTCATCACCACGTAGTGGCAAGCATGTTGTTTTCTCTGCTCAAAACCCTCTTGTGACTTCCAAGATCACTTGGCTTAAAATGCAAAACCTTTCTGTGATCTACAAGGTCCACTATGACCTGTTACCTCACCTCTACTGCTCTTCCGTCACCCTCTCCGCTCCAGCCTCACTGTACCCTGTTGATCCTCACACACACCCAGCACACCCCAGTCTCGGTGTCTCCTGCTCTCTCAGTCTGAAATGGGCTTCCCCCAGATATTCACACAGCAAGCTTCTTGGCTTCATTCAGGACGCATCCCACATGTTACCTTGGGCCTCCTCTTGGACCTCATCTCTTGACGGTTGGGCCCAAATGTCATCATGGTCCACCTTCTCTGACCACCTCATCTGAAACTCCACCTTCCCCATCACTCTCCCTCCCCTTGCCCTCACCATCCATCTCCACCTGAGCTTTATTTAACTGATTTTCATCAACTCACTCTTCCCATTAAAATATAAACTCCCCTATGTTTTGCTCACGAATGTGTTGACACCCCCAGATGAGTCTCTGGCACACAGTAGACTGTCCATAAATACCTGTTGGATAAATGAGTGTTTGTTGAGCACCTATGATGTGCCACGGTGTGCTGGGCCTGCTGGATGTGCCATTGCATGTATTCCTCAGAGCCATGGTGTTTACCCCCATCCAAAGAAGGAAGCAAATGCCAACCAGAACAACCAGGCTCAGATGCCACCAGGCCTGACGGGGCCCCAACCTGCGGCACACCATCGCCCCAAATATGCCTGTGGCTCGATAAGCTGTCATCTGCTCTTTAAAGCATTTCATTACATTTATAGCAACTCCCAACAGTTTTTCCAGGTGATGTTGTTGTGTCACCGTTGTATTTGTTTTCAGACCTGTAGCCCCTTGTGTTTCCATTTCTTTGTTGTGCTATCTGGGCCTGGCATCTGGGGCCCTCCTCCTTGGGTGGAGGAATACGGAGCTAGCTCTGCCTGTGCAGGGCCACTGTTGCTACTAAATGCAGTGTGTAAAGGAGCTGCCCACACGGGGATTAAGAACGCTGCTTTTAGGACTCAAAACAAGCCTCCTCCTGAGTGGGTAAGAGAGCTTCTTGAGAGAGCTAGAGGAGAAGGGGACAGATGGGCCATCCCCTCCCAGCAACCGCAGGGTACAGCTGTGACTGGGGTCCCAGGTCCCAATTCCAGGGCTCTGGTGGGTCTGTCTGGGCAGCATAATCTCAGTCCATCTCCTTGAGCAGGTCCGATCTGGCAGGTCAGACCCATCCTGGGTACAGGCAGGGACTGCTCTGCTGACCTGTGGATCTTCTCTTGGCCTAGGCACAGAGCCCGATGACTACGGCTGCGGACACTTACTGAGACCCGCTGTGGAGCAGAGTGGGGCAGCAGGCTCTGCCCTGGAGCCAGAGGCCTGGGCTCCAGTCTCACCCGTGGCCAGCTGAGCTTCCTTTCCTTAGCTACTGAATCAAAAGCTACAGCAGTGGACTCACTGAACCCCTGGTGTTTGAACGGGATATGTGTGAAGTTATTATTTTTAACTGAGATATAACTTATATTCAGTAAAATTTCACCCTTTTGGGTGCAGTGCTATGAGTTTTATATAACCACCACCACCACAATCAAGATATAGAATATTTTCATCTCCCCTAAAAGTTCCCTCATGCCCTCAGTAGTGAAACCCTCCCCTTACCCTCACCTCCTACCAACTCTTCTGATTTCTGGCCCTATAATTTTGCCTTTCATAGAATGCCGTATCAATGGAGCCATCCAGCATGTGGCCTTTTGCCCCTGGCTTCTTTCTCTAGCATCATGCTCTTAAGATCCATCTGTGTTTCTGTATTCTTGTGTATTGCTGAGTACTGTTTCTTTGGGTGGTTGCACCAGGTCATCCTTCACCTGTTGAGGGATATTTGGGTCATTTCCAGCCTTTGGTGACTATGAATACGGCTGCTATTCAACATTCGTGTGTACCAAATAGGTTTTTGGGTGAACATCGTTTCATTTATCTAGGGTCAGTGCCCAGAAAGATGACTACTGGTCATAGAGTTAAGTGTATGTTTAACTTTTTGAGAAAGCGCCAAACTGCTTTTCCACCGTATCTGTACCATTTTGCATTCCCACCATAATTACTGGAGAATTCCGGTTTCTCTTTATCTTTGCCAGCAGTTGGAAGGGTCAGATTTCTTTGGTTTTAGCCACCGTTTTGGACAGTTTGTTTGAACATTGTTTGGATAGCTGTTTTTTTTCAACTGTCAATCAGCAGGTCCCAGTTGTGGCTGGCAGTATTGAAACGTGGGTAGGAAACAGGGCTCTGGAGTTAAACCATTTGGGTTAAAATCCTTTCATACTTACTCTTCGATTTTCATATTTCTTGTAGGAAAAAAAGTGGAGTTGGTAACGAGTTTGTTAAAGGAATTAAATGTTAAAATGTGTAACACATGCTTGGCTTTGTCTAATGCTAAGCTACTATTATTACTCCTTGGAATATATTGCACACCTGATCTCTGGTCCCTCCAGCAAGCATCTGCTAGGTATTTCCATGCCCCTCTACAGATGAGGACACTGAAGGTCACAGAGGTCAAGTAACTGGCTAGGGGTCATACAGCTAATTAATACGTGATGAAGATAAGATTTGAATACTCTCTAATTCCTGCTTCCTCGTTCCTTTACCGCACGCCTCACTCTGTCAGTTAGGAAAGCTTTTGGCTCCAAGTTACAGGAAACCCATCCTGCAGAGGTTGAATCCACTAGGACACTTATTGATTACGCACTTAAGGAACAGAGCGGGAAGTCTCAGGTCACTCACAAAGACTCTTCCTGCCTCGGTGTGCCACCAGCCTTCACCTGCTGGCATATCCTGCTCATGCTCGACACCTCATCACAGATTAACTGACCACAAAAATGACCTCAGGCCTCCACCCCTCCTTCATTCAGCCCTTTGTAACATGACCTAGTGGTTCTTCCCATTGAGAGGTGGAGTCTATTATTCCATCTCTGGGATCCTGGTTGGTTTTATGATTTACTTGGCCACTAGAATGTGGTGACATTGATGGGGAGTTCTGAAACCCAGGCCTTGAGAGTCTTTGTGTGATTCCGCTCTTATTTTTGGAACACAGGCCACAGGACAAAATCTGGGCTGGCCTGCTGAATGACGACAGGTGAGTGGCCCAGACACTCATTATTGTCCCATCCGTCAGACAGCCAGCCACCAGACATGTGAGTGCACCCACTCGAAGTCA
This sequence comes from Piliocolobus tephrosceles, assembly GCF_002776525.5. Classification (NCBI taxonomy): domain Eukaryota; kingdom Metazoa; phylum Chordata; class Mammalia; order Primates; family Cercopithecidae; genus Piliocolobus; species Piliocolobus tephrosceles. The sequence continues at coordinate 3,232,150 of NC_045444.1, read as the reverse complement.
GCCAGCTTCTGGCCAACTTGCCAACTGACCACAGATGCATACATGAGCCCAGTCGAGATCAGCTGAGCCTACCATGTCAGCAGAACCCACAATTCACCCATAGACTTGTGACCAACAATAAATGGTTATTGTTACAAGCTACCAAATTCTGAGGTTGTTTGTTACACAGCAATAGCTAACTGATACGTATCTAATGGCTGCAATGGGGTTGCTTCAGCTCCAGGAAAAAGTGGAAAGAGTATGCAAGTCTTCTTATACCTGACCCTTTTGCAAGGAAGCAAAGCGTTGTGATTTCAGGCAAGTAATGTATCTTCTAAGAACAATATGATCTTCATCTGTAAAGTAGAGGAAATATTTCCTGTCTTGTGGGTGTTTGGTGCAAACCAATAACATGTCATGTAAAAATAACTACACTGTGTTCTATGAATGTAAGGTACGCTTACTATCTCAGAAAAGCTGCTCAGATAATCTGGACATTTGTTTGTGTTTCTGACCCACAAAAGTGCAGAGTACCTTGGGTGAATACAGCTACTGTATTAGTCAGCTCTCACCACAGCAACGCTGTGTAACAAACCACTTCAAAACTCAGTGGCTTATAGCAACAAGTACTTATTCGCATGGCTACAATTCTGCAGTTGACTGAGGTTCGGTTGACTTAGGCTGAGGTTGGCTGTGTGGCTCTGCTCCAGGCTGTGGGCTGCCTGGACTTGGCTCTAAGCTGAGGGTGGAGTTTAGGTCTTCTGTATTGTTCTCCCATAATTCTTGGGCCAGCACATTATGGCAATGGCAGAAATACAAGAGAACAAACCCAGTTGCACAAACACATTTCAAGCCTCTGCTTGCATCACATACGTTAACATGCCACTGGCCAAAGCACCTAGCCAAGCCCAACATTAATAGGGTGGGGAAAGATATCCTTTCTATGGAGGGAAAGCACAAGTCACCCGGCAAAGAGGATGGATAGAGGGAGGTGTGGAAAATTGGGAACAATGATACAATGCATTAGAGCTACACTGGGATATTAACCATTGTAACTGCCATTTTCCAAGATGGCAGAGGCATGATGGATATTAGATACAGCTCATAAATGAGTGCATGTGGAAAGATTTTTAAAAGAAAAACGTGGTGCTGTTTTATCCAAAAAGCAAGATACAATTGCCCTACAAACAGAAAGCTCCTGTAGAAATAGGAAGATCTGACTTCAGATCTCTAGCCAGATAGGCAGTTGGTGAATTTCTCCAGGGTAAGACTGTGTAATATTCTTTCATGGTGCCCCCCCCAATGCCTGGCACAATTCCTGGCAGAGAGACAGAGTTAAATAAATGTTCATGCGTTCTTTCATGAGTCTGACTGAGTCAGTCTTTCTCACCAAAGGTTCAATAAAACTGTTATGAGTTAATGTAGAGCAGGTTTCTTAAATACTGCACTATTGACATCTCGGAACAGGTAATTCTTTGGTGTGGGGTATTAAGGATGTTTGGCAGTGTTGCCGGGCTCTACCCACTAGAGGCCAGTGGCATCTCTCTCCAGGAGCAGCCACCAAAAATGTCTCCAGATGTTGCCAAATCAGCCCCAACTAAGAACTGCTGACGTAAAGTGAAGAGCCTATGGGGTACATCCTACCACAGTTCTTAGAAACATGTCTGAAGTGCAGAAATTTAATTGAAGAGAAGAGAAACAACACATTGCATCAAAACAGCTTAACTCTCTCTCCATATATAAAAATAAATATATAATATATATTATTTATATTATATATTTATATATATTATAATTACTTATATATAATATAATTGTTTATATTATATATTTATTATATATAATATATATTACATATTTATACTATATTATATATAATATAGTATATATTTATATTATATATTTAAGGATCCTTCTGAATAGCCAAGAAAGGCCACAGTCATCACAATGACAAAACCTTGCATCCTGGACTTCTCAGCCATCCACAAACCCCTTTCATTTCAGTCACCATCTCTCAGGCCGGGGGTCTGAGTTGTGTAGGGAAACAGATGTGGGTTTCAGATACCAGGCTAGGCTTAGGGCATTTCATCCAACCACAAAAGGGTTGCTTTGAGGAAACTGAGGCTCGGAGAGGTGAAGACCGTAATCGTATATAATACGTATTATATATGTATTCACTATATATAATACATTATATATGTATTTAGCTAAGTATAACTCGGAAGTTTGACGATATTCTGTGCCCAGTTTTACAACCAAAGACCAGTGCGGGGAAATTGAGTGATCTGCAGACATCATCGTGGTGGTCATCAGTTATTCCAGAGAAGGCACAGGATTTTCCATGGGTTGGCAAGATTCCACTTTGATCATTTAACAAATATTTTTTGAGGGTCTGCTGTGGGCCAGGCACTGTTCTATGAACTAGGGAGATGGTGGACAGCAAAACAACGTGCCCTGCCTCACGGAGCCCACATTCTAGTGGGAGAGAAAATAATAAACATATACATACTCTAATATATAATAGAATGATATAACTAAAATTATAATGAAATCTTATAAATTAAAATTATATAACTAAAAAATGTTAGTTATAGGTGCTAAGAAGAAAATAAACAGAGAATGTCTTGCAGTGGGCAGCCATTTCAGGAGGTAAATGCTGGGGGGTGGTGTTTGAACAGTGACGGAAGGACATGAAGAAACGAGTGTGTGAAGGTTTGCAAGAAGTACAATCCATGCAGAAGAACCAGCAAGCCTTCTTTCCATCTGGCAGTATTATGCAAGATTCAGACGCACCTCTCCTCCTCTTGCCTCTCCTCTTCTCTTTTAAAAAACCAATTGAGATTATTAAAACCAAGAGGCCCCTATCAAAGTTCTTTTGCCCAAAAACTTTTGTTCAGTAGAACTCATATCCGGCTAAGTCATCTCCCACCTCCAGACCTCAGTCTCTTGATCTGTCCAATGTGAGGGCTGATCTGGATGCTCAGATGGTTTTACGGGCAGAGGTGTAAGGGGATTTGTGTTGCCCAACCTGGGTTTGGATCCTGGCTCTACCATTTCCTACCAAAGCAATTGCGACAGTGTCTTCACCTCTCTGAGCCTCAGTTTCCTCAAAGCAACCCTTTTGTGGTTGGATGAAATGCCCTAAGCCTCGCCTGGTATCTGAAACCCACATCTGTTTCCCTACACAACTCAGACCCCCGGCCTGAGAGATGGTGACTGCAATGAAAGGGGTTTGTGGATGGCTGAGAAGTCCAGGATGCAAGGTTTTGTCATTGTGATGACTGTGGCCTTTCTTGGCTATTCAGAAGGATCCTCAAGCTTTTGCAAGTCCTCAGGTCTAAAGCACTTAAATGTGGGAGTCAGGAGAGTCTGAGTGTCAGGAGATAGAGGAGCATTCAGGAGTCCAGTGTGTGAGGTAAGGTCCTTGACATTTGTGAAAAACCAAACACAATTTATGTGACAATCAGAACACTTTCATGAAAGGGAGTGTGTTCTGGCCATGTGGGTTTCCCACGTGTGTAGGTTGTGGGAAAGCAGGCATTTTCTGAATGAAAATCAGGACCAACCGAGACTGCCAATCTTAGATGTTCGTAGTAACCAGGCTCCTGCCAGAGGAGAAATTGATGCAAAGAACAGTGCCAACTGCTCCACACACGTTAATTCCTCAGCCTCCCCAGTTATCCTATGTGGAGCCAGATGCCACACCTGGAGGAGGGAAAATGCCAGAGGCCTGGGAGGGCAGAGGGAAATAGCACGGGGGCTTGTATCCCGCAGGTGCTGGGATCACCGTGCTGATCCTGGATGGCTCATCGCTGGACTTGTTGATAAGTGAGAAAAAAAATCCACTCAGTTAAGCCATTTAATTGGATCTCTGCTGCACGCAGCTGAATGCAGTGCTAACAGATTCCTGTGCAGGGACCCGTGCCCTGTTAGTTTACTCTGTCCTCACAGCTCTCCTCAAGGGTCACATTCCGAGCCCCATTTGACAGATGAGGAAACTGAAGCAAGGTCCCCTCCTTGCTGTCCTATAGGTAATAAGTGGTAGAGGTGGCATTTGAACTCAGAGCTGTCTTATTTCCAATGCTGCACTCTCTCCCTACCTCCCACACCCTCAACCACACACTAATTCTCACTGTCTTACTCTCTTTGGACTGCTAGAACTAAGCACCATAGAATGGGTGTCTTAAAAACAACAATTTATTTCTCACTGTGCTGGAGGTTGGGAAGTCCAAGATCGCAGCGCTGTGAATTTAGAGTCTGGTGAGGGCCCGCTTCCTGGTTCATAGATGGTGCCTTCTTGCTGTGGCCCACATTGTGGAAGGGCAGAGGCAGCTCTGGAGGTAGGAGGCAGAGCTCTACTCTGGAGGTGTGGCTTAGAGGCTGGGCCAAATTGAGGACTGGCTAAAACAGGTCTGGGGCAGGAGCACCTGCCCCCATGACAAGACACACCCACCCATGTGCCATGGCAGTTTACCATTGCCATGGCAACACCCAGACGTTACCACCCCTTTCCATGGCAACCACCCACCAACAATCTGGAAATTACTGCCCTCATTCCAGAAATTGCCCCTGAATAAACTGCCCTTTAATTTACATATAATTAACAGTGAGTATATATGTGAGTGCAGAACTGCCTCTGAGCTGCTGCTCTGGGCACACTGCCTCTGGGGTAGCACTGGGCACACTGCCTCTGGGGTAGCCCTGCTCCACAAGGAGCAGCACCTCTGCTGCTGCCGTGCACTGTCACTTCAATACAGGTTGCTAACACCACCAGCTTCTGCTTGAATTTTTCCTGGGCAAAGCCAAGAACCCTCCCAGGCTAAGCCCCAGTTTGGGGGCTTGCCTGTCCTGCATCACTGTGGTACCTCTTTATTCTGTTTTCTTTTTAATTTTAAAATACAAATTAATAGTTTCTTTCTTACTTGATAGTATCTCTTTTATAAGGACACTTGTCCCATCATGAAGGCTCCACTTTTATGAACTAATTACCTTCCAAAGGCCCCCACCCTCCTAACACCATCACCTTGGGGGTTGGGATTTCAGCATACGAATTTGGGGAAGACACAAACAGACCACTGCACTAACAATTAACAGCATTCCTAGGCACAGCAGTTACTGTGGGTCCGAATCCTGGCTGGCCACTTGCTAGTTGTGGGACCTGGGGAAGTTACTCAGAGCCTCTGAGCCTCAGCTTCCTTCCCTGAAACCGGAGACCATAGCAGTAACTGTCTCAAAGGGAGATGTCGAAGATTGCCATTGTCTCTCACTGAGCCGATACTCCCTACATAAAAACCTTTGACTTAATTGGACTCACGACAGTCCCTAGGCGGAGCCATTTTTCAAGTGCTTCAAGATCCTCCCTGACTCTTGCATTAGCCTCTCGGAGGAGATATCACTGCTTTCTTTTGCAAGCAAGGAAACTGAGACTCAGAGAGGGTAAGCACTCAGCTCAAGATCATCCTGCTGGTGCAAAAAGAGGAGCACCTCCAACGGGAGGGCCCAGGCTCTCAGGAGAGAGCTACCCCTCTAAGCCTCAGTCTCTCCATCTGTAAAATGGGGGTGAGACTAGTACCTGCTTCATATGGTTATTGGATTAAATGAGACATGGTATGGGCAAGACTCGGCCTCAGCCATAGCTGATAGGAAGCACCCAATCTATGTAGCTCATGCTATTATTTGTTATTATCAGGAAGCTCCACGCTGACCTTACCAGTCTCCTGCTTCCTCGCCACTGGGGATTCTGAGGGTGGATGTGTGTCCCCACTGCAGGCTGAGGTGGCCCTGTGGCCCGCCGTCCGCCTCTGCACTGGCTTTGCCGAGACAGAGGCCACAGCGGTGAAGGCTCAAGCCCTTCACAGCTCTCCTCTACCCCACAGGGAGCAGCCATCGTGCGCCTTCCTCACAGCCCCTTAGTTCTGGGAGACTGAAGACCATCTGCTCCCACGAAGCCCCTCCTCATAGATGCTCCGGACAGATCAAGAACCGGCTCTGACCGGACCCACTGCCTGGGTTCTCCTGACTTACGGAGAAATTCCACCTTGCAGCCTGACCTTGTCCATTCCCTGCGGGACCCGCCTGAGGCTGGGCCCCTGGCGGTCAGGTCACCTTTGTGTGGGGCAGTGGGGGGTGAGCAAGGCACACACACACTCAGACACCACACACACACACCACACATACTTTCACACACACACACCACACACACCACACACAACCACACACACACACCACACACAACCACACACAACCACACACACACCACACACACCACACACAACCACACACATACACCACACACTTACACCACACATGCCACACATATGCTCTCACACCACACACACACCACACACTCTGTCACACACACACCACACACACCACACATTCACAACCACACTCACACACCACACACATACTTAACCACACATGCCACACATATGCTCTCACACCACACACCACACACACACCACACACACAATCACACACACACACAGACACCACACGTACCACACAGTCTCACACACACACCACACACTCTGTCACACACACACCACACACAGATACCACACACACTCCCAGATACCACACCCACACGCCCACACACACACCACACCCTCACACTGTCCAACACACACATACACCACACTCACAGCCTGATCTCTCATGCACACGCTCTCACATTCTCACCACACACATACACACACACCACACAGTTCTCTGTCTCACACACACACAAACACACACACTCTCTCTCTCTCTCTCTCTGCTGTGAAGGCTCCAGGGGGTAGGTCTGCCTTATATTCTCTCTGTGTCTGCCCAGCACTTAGCACAGTGCTCAGCACACAGTAGGGCCTTTATGGCACATGCTGTGGCTGACTGACTGGGTGGATGGACAGATGTGCCTGAGAACAGTAAGTGTGCACTCATCCACCCACTGGCTCAGCCTCTGTTCATTGTGCACCTACTATGTGCAGGCTCTGCTCCAGGCTCCGCCATGCAGTGGAGAGCCAGACTATGGGCACCTGCTCTCAAAGGTCCGACAGGCTAGCCATGGATGGATGAGCAGATGAGTCCGTCCAGCTGGAACCAGGGGCTCTGGCGCCCCCGCCCCCATTCCTCGGGGCAGAGCCATGGTGAGCGACCGCAGCAGATGGCTGCATCTCCTTTTCTGGTCCCACATGCAGGGCCACGTCAGGTGAGGCAGGTGAGCTGACCCTGCCCTTGCTTAAGCTCCAGAGTGGGCGCCTCCTTCAATGTTACACCCAGCGCCCCTCCCTTGCCTTGCCAAGTCCTGGCCCTGCCCAAACACTTGTCAGGAATTCTCACTGACCCCTCTGTAGAGACACAGTTGCTGCCTTGGAGCCTCTATCTGAGTTGTAGGGCAGAGCAGGGCAGCTGGGAAAGGAAAGGCAGGTGGGGGATGAAGCTCCCCGGAGCTGACATTTTCAGGTTGATGGTGCACCAGGGACATACCCAGGTCACACACCTTCATGGTGATGACACGGCCCCAGTCTTCAGCTGCAGGGACTGATGCTAAGAGAGGGCAAGTGACGTGCCTTGGATCACACAGCAGGTAAGAGACAGGGTCTGGATTCCAACCCTCTCCTCTGCTGCTTGTGAAATGTGGAGGCAGGGAATGGGGTGATCTGGATGGTGAGTGGCTGGAAGGGTCCAGGCCAGCTCTCTGAGGAAGGGAGGCCTTGGGGAAAACCTCGGAACATGTGTTCATCAGAATCGAAGGTGAGGAGGTGGGAGAATGGTCCTTTTAGATGAGGGCGCCTCCTGATAGCCGGGGTGGGGGCGGCTGAGCCTGGGCGGATCCTGCAGGGACAGACTGAGAGTCTGTGATACAGCCCTCCGCGTGCACAGGGCAGGAGATGAGGTCCAGAGAGGGAAATGCGTTGCTTCCTGCTACACCACACCGGGATGGCAGAGCCAAAGCTAGAACCAGCGTCCTTCCACCAGGAATCACAGCAAACAAAGCAAAACCAAAGCATAAAAGAAAAAATAAAACACCCAAAGCAATATTTCAGTCCACCAGCTAGTGAAGTTCCAAAAAGAAAAAAGTCACCCCAGTCATTTAGTATCTTGTGGGCAAAACAAGCGGTCGTGTGACTGCATCCTGCCCTTTGCATCCAATCCTACCTGGCCCCATCCTCCCCTGCACCCCCACCCCCCACGGACAGCCAGGTCCCTGAGGCAGCCGGCCCCAGACCCAGGCCACCGCTGACTTTCCTGAAGCTTCAAGTCAAGTTGCCAAAACAAACCTCTTTTGTGTTTCTCAGTTTTTCCGTGTTTAAGTAATAATAATCTGAAAATGAAGTCACTGTGCTCGGCCGCTGCCACCTGCCAGCACTGCTGCCTGAGTCCCTAGTGTCTGAAGGGCAGCTCCTGGAGGGCACTGTGGCCGTCTCACCGGGTCCCACTCGGGGATGAGCCCCACACCCTGACATCACCACCCTTTTCTCTCCCTCAGTTCATCAACGCCGTCCATTGGGGTCTCCTTCTCTTCCCCACGACCATGGCATTGCCGCTTGCTGGGAGCTCCCTCCAATCTAAGACAGCTGCCTTCTACAGAGACAGGTGCCATCTGGAGACAGAACTCCCTAACCTTAAGGGGGGATGCATTTGAAGGGGTGGAATTTGGGTCCTGGGCAGCTGACAGGTAGGGGATTTTTCAGAGAGGAAGGGTATTTGGAGCCCTAGCGTCATATAAGCACATACCCTGCCCAGCCTGGCCCCAAAGCTCCAATTGCTCCCTCTTACTAGGTGGACCCAGCAGTCCTTGGTCTTGGCCTCTGTGGCTGGGGTGGCCCCGGCCGGCTCCCTGCTGCCTCCTTTTCTCAGCAGGGACCTCTCTGGAATCATTCTCTCGGAATCTTACTCTTCCTCCACTCCTGCACATAGCCCCGGAGGCCTGGTACCCAGTAGGCGCTGCGTCGTGGTGACAGAATTGAGAAAGGGACACCCCTGAGCTCCCTCTCCTTGCCCAGCAGTCAAGTTTCTTCCCACTGGGCCACGGATGTCCCCTGGGAATCCGGGAGTGCCGAGGGTGAGGAATCAACCTGTGGCAATGGGGCCAAGGCAGTCGTAACACGCACCTCTTACGGTGCAGGCAGGATTAGAGGACAAAATGTGTATAAAGTGTTTTGCAGAGTTCCCGCTCCTAGTGGCATTTAACGATGGGAGATCTTAAAATACACTAGCTAAGATTTACTGAGCATGTACCAAGCACTATGCAAGCGCTTTACATCCCCCAGTGGGCCTATGCAATAGGCATCTTTATACTGTCACCATTTTACTACGTGGCCTACCTGCACCTGAGGCCAGGATTATCATCTTTCACATACTAGAGGTTACTTCTTGAACTTTTTCTTTCTGAGACAGGGTCTTTTGCTATCACCCAGGCTGGAATGCAGTGGCATGATCTTGGCTCACTGCAGGCTTTACCTCCCAGGCTCAAGCCATCCTGCTGCCGCAGCCTGCTGAGTAGCTGGGACTACAGGCACACATCACTGTGCCCAGCTCATTTATTTATTTTTTATTTTTTGTAGAGACTGGGTCTCTCTGTGTTCACCAGGCTGGTCTCAAACTCCTGGACTCAAGTGATCTTCTCGCCTTGGCCTCCCAAAGTGCTGGGATTACAGGTGTGAGCCACTGTGCCTGGCCTATGCAGGAACCCTTAAGCCACAGCCCTTGCTTGCAGGACAGACTGGGACGCAAAGGCTCCCCTGTCCTTAACACATACTGAAGCGGAAGGAGAGAGAATGTCCTCAGTCCACAGCCCCTGCCCCGGACAGGCACAGAGACACACATGCACACACACACACGTGCACACAGGAACACTCACACATATGCATACACACAAAGATACACGCAGACACATGCACACACAAACATAGACAAACACAGACACACACAGACATACACAGACACACACACACATATACACACACACATACCCACATGCTTGTGGAAGATGAAAGCCATGCCCAGAGCCATCCCTGACAGAAGCAGGGGGCTCCACCAGGCTCTCTGTGATCTGTCCTCATTATCAGCTGCCCATTTCCAGCTGAGAGGTGGGAGGAGGGTCCCAAATGTGCAGACAGAGCCAAGGCGCTGGGCCGCGGTGCCTGATTGCATCTGGAGGGCGAAGGCCCAGCTGGCCATGGGACCACAGGGGTGCTAAGCTCTGCAAACAGGAGGGCCAGCCCAGACCTGCTTGGCTAGAAACTGCTGACCTTGTATTGCTGCAAGCAGTTGCTCAACTCCAACCTCCCTGAGGACAGGGGGCAAGCACAGGGCTTTGGGGATGATCCTGGCTCAGGGGAGCAATGCTGAGGCTGCCTGGGTAGGTCCAGATAGGGCCAGGGTCCAGCAGCTGTCATCTAGGGATGCATCCAGAGGTGTGTGCCACTCCCTAGCCCTCACACCTTGGTCACCAAGCCCCTTATCCTCCCCCAACCTCCCCCAACAAGTGGAAAAGCGTTCTACTCAGCATTGTGCATCAGAACCTTCTGCCATGATGGACATACATGCTCCACATCTGCACTGTCGGACAGGGCAGCCAGATGTGGCTACAGAGGGCTGGGAATAGGGCTAGTGCGTAGTCTAGCAGCTGCCACATTCGCTGGTGCGGCTCTAGACACAGCCCAGCAGCCTGGAGGGACGGGGCCTGAGCTCTGGGCTGGAGTGCCAGCTCACCTGCTCGATGGCTGTGACCCACCTGTGCCGACGTGAGTGTACCCCGCAGGCCACCCCACGGCTGCCAGCATGAGGACGAGTGGCTGTGCCAGCGGAGCCTCAAGTCACCTGCTGGGCTTGAGGTCTGGGCCACAGACAGGCCCCAGTTCCCTCCTCTGAAAAATCCAGGAAGCACGGTGCTGACCTCAGAGGGCTGTGACCCTGAATAAGTGCCCAGGTGGTGTCCAGCAGGTTCACTGCCAGCAGATGGATCAGGAGTTGAACAAATGTGACTCCATAGCCACAGGCGGCTGCAGACAGATCCAGCACTGAGGTTCCCACCCCTCTAGCTCACAGAAGCACCAAGGAGACAGCTTTCAGGAGGCCTGAACCAACAGCCCCAATAGCTTGGGCCAGAAGTGGGTGCAGGGACTAGCTGAGGGGTTTGCACATGCTTAACTTCTAACAGGGGATCCCTCAGAGCAAGGGAGCTCAGTTTGTCCACAGGCCCTGTCTTCATCTTATCAGAGATAACATTCCTCTAAACTTGCAAAGCAAATCCTCAAGAAGTAGGAGAAAAATGTTAATGAACTTCAATTAAAATTCCATCCCAGGCTTGCCAATCAAGGCAGGCAGGCCCCTGAACTGCCTAGGGAAGCCTGTATGACTGGTTTCCTACCTCAGACCCAGGAGGGCTTGAAGAATCGTGGGGACTGCGCTTGGGACGCTGGTTCAGAGACAGCATCCTGTGTCCACGCCAGACACATGGCCAGGCTTTCACCATCAGATTCGTGTTGCAATTTACTGTCTTTTCATGAGAGTAAGACTTAGCGTTTCCCAGACAACCTGTATAGCGAGAATTTTCACCAGTCTCTCTTCCACAGAGGAGACTGAGGTTCACAGTGGCCATGTAACTTGCCCAAGCCGCAAAGTTGCAGTGCTGGAATTCTGTACTTGCAGAACAGGCACCTGCCCAGATACAAGACACAGCATCATAAACTAAGGCCTTCCTTTAAGAAAATAAACACAAAAGAACCTTCTCATCCAAATGCCTACTGCCCCTCCTCCCAGGCATCTCCCCTCTAGGGATGGGCAACACTGCCTCCAGCGGCGTCTGACATCGTTGCTGTCAGCAACTTCCTGGATTTTCTTTGAGAAGGAGCTTCCGCATGGGTCTACGAGCTCGTTCCTTTTACCACACCTTGTTTCTCATAAACCGGTACTGCCTAGACTGACCCCTGCCTGGACAGGTGAGTTTGCTGTTACATTTTGCCACAATACCAAACAAGTGCTTTGAAGATGCTGTTTAAGAAGGAGCTACAGAAATTCACCGTGTGGGCAAGACACTGTGCCTCATCCCATGAGACCACCTTAATTTGAAACCACAGGAGAAATTACTTTCAGATTTCAGATTCAGGAAAGCATATGTTTCTAAATAACTGGCTTGTTTATATCTTATAGAATCTGAGCACCCTGAGGCTGGCCATTTTCCCTCTTTGCTTTGACCAGTAGGAAGCTCAGGATCACATAAGTAGCCCACTTCTAGCATTACGATGCATGTTTTTATGTGACGACTATGCCCTGTTTTCAGTTTAAATTTTCATTTCTCCCTTTCCCCCATTCACTTACTTTCTTACTCACACACCTTTTAAAAATCACCAGTATAGGGAAAAGGTCAAATAGGCAGTATCTCAGTAGATCCTACAACAGTTTAGGAGACGGCAAGATCACCAGGGGATTAAAGAGTTAAACAGAATAAAAAACAAAAACAACTCTGCAACGCAGAGGACTTGATTTGAGTAGGATTCATGCGGAAGCATTCTTAGGGGTTCCTTATTCTTTCATTCCCCAGGAGCACCTTGTTGGCCACCTTCTCTAGTGCAGGAGCTGTGCTTGGTGCAGGGAGACAGCAGTGAATAAGCCCCATCCCCTCGGCAGCAGCGTGTGGAAGGACAAGTGAGACCCTCCCAGGCCAGTGGAGGCACCAGGCAAGGAGGCAGGTACAAATAGAGGTTGCACACTCAGGTGGATGGGCTGTGGTAGCCATGGGAGCACCCAGGGCAGAAGGGGCAGCTTCGCCAAGGGAGAGTGACCTCAACTGAGAGCTGCAGGGCAAGGAACTGGTTGCTGAGAACAGAGGGAGGGCGAGGGCGGGAAAACAGCTCCAGCAGAGCAAGCCCCCAAAGCCCTCAGCACTCAGCACATGTGGCAGAAAGAGGCTGGGATGTTCCAGGCAGAGCCTGGGCTCGGGGGAGCTGTGAGGTCTTGAGTTTGGACGTGGGAAGGGGCGGTCCGTAGGGCTTGGTCTACCACACAAATGGAGGAGACTCTTCTGCGGCCAGAGGAGCCAGAAGGCAGCGTTAATGCAGGAGACAGATGTGATCAGATTTGCATCTTCTGAAGATCTCTCGGGGTAGAGAACGGACCTGGAGATGGGGGGTAGGAGAGGGGTGCATTTAGGAGGCCGGGGCAGCAGCAGGTCATGGAGGAGATGACGGTGATCTGAGCTGGGGGTGGACAGATAAGGTTCCATGGACTTCTTTCTGGGTGTGATTTATTTCAGTATTTTCCTCTTAGTACTGGAGTGGTACATGATCATTTCCAAGCATAGAAAATGTCAATTAGCAAAAGAGTGTAGAAGAGAAATTATTATTCACACCTCATGGCTTACGAGTGTGCATGCACACACACACCACCACACCACACCAGAACATCCTACCTGCTGCTTTGAAACCCAGTCTAATTTATTAAACCAAATCCATATTGCTGGACATTTTTGTTTTGATTTTTTTTGCCATTATAGCTCAGAAAAGGGCTAATTGGCTAAAAGGAATCATAATTAAAAAGAAAACCAGAAAACCAGTAAAACCAGTAACCCAAATCTGACAACAATACTTGCTTACACATGTACTAAAGGTTGAAAAGCCCCAGGTGCGTCAAACTCACACACATGTGAACAGTCAGGGAGCGCCGGCAGCGTGCCCCGAAGTCTGCCCTTCTTTCAGTGGCCAACGTGGTCCACCAGACTGGGGAGCAGCGGGTCCTGACAGAGAAGTCTGAACAGAAGAAACTGGTCATCACCACCTGGGGTTCTGGGCCCCCTGGCTTCTTCAGGGGGCTGCCCTGGGCTCCTCTCCAGACAGGCCTAACCACGCTGTGTGGTCTCTGTTCAGAGGTCATTCCTGGCCCCTCGGTGTGAAGCTCCTGGAGGGCAGGACTTAGCTCTTCTGGCCCCAGCACTCAGTACACGTCCGCCACCTTGTTGGAACTCACTAGATGTGCTTTCAACAAATGCATCGGGGAATAATCAACGTGATCATGTAAGGATGGGGAAGGATTTAGCCGTCACGAAATGTGCTACATCCAGACACCAACAAAGGCGCTCACCATAGACACTTCAACCTGTGACACACTCGCCAGGAAGAAGGCACTGAATTTTAAAACATTTTGGAAATAAGGGGATTTCTCTTTTTAAACGGCTCTACTGGAGTATAATTGACATACAATAAGCTGCACAGATATAAAGCGTACTACTTAATTTTTATCGTACATATACTCCCGTGGAACCATCATCACAGTTAAGATAGTGAACATGTCTCTCGCCTCCAGAAGCTTCCAAGCGGCCCTTTGTCATCCTTTCATTCGTTCTCACACCTTACCCCTATCCTCCGCAACTGCTGACCTGCCTTCTCCCAGTGTGGATCGCTCTGCCCTTGGGAGCACTTGCCCGAAGTCACACAGGATGCAAAATCAGATGTGTGTGACTTTTTCCATTGCGTTAATTGGTAATGGGTCCAGGTAGAGAATCAATACTGTAGGTATTCTTTTTTTGCCTGCCTTCTTTCCCTGGGCGTAATCACCCCAAGACTCATCTATGTGGCAGCCTGCACCAACAGGTCTTCCCATCATTCCCGTTTTGCAGACACTGGGGGTCGCAGGCGCTAAGTAATTTGCAAATGTCGGAAAGCCACGAAGTGGTAGAGCCAGAATTTGGTCTCAACTCTGTCGGCCACAAAGCCCATCTCCTTTCTTTCTTTTTTTTGGGACGGAGTCTCGCTCTGTGTCTCCCAGGCTGGAGTGCAGTGATGCGATCTTGGCTCACTGCAAGCTCTGCCTCCCAGGTTCATGCCATTCTCCTGCCTCAGCCTCCCAGGTAGCTGGGACTACAGGCGCCCGCTGCCACACCCAGCTTTTGTTTTTTTTTTTTTAGTAGAGATGGGGTTTCACCGCGTTAGCCAGGATGGTCTCGATCTCCTGACCTCATGATCTGCCCGCCTCAGCCTCCCAGAGTGCTGGGATTACAGGCATGAGCCACCACACCTGGCCCAAAGCCCATCTCCTTTCTGTTCTATCACTGCGTCTAAGAACAGCCTAAGCATGAACCCAGCTGCTGCTGCTGCTACTGATTATTTCTTCCTCCTCCTCCTCCTCCTCCTCCTCCTCCTCTTCTTCTTCTCCTTTTTCTCCTTCTTCTTCTTCCTCTTTTTATTGTTATTTTGTTGAGGCAGGGTCTCACTCTGTCATCCAGTCTATGCAGTGGTGTGATCTTGGCTCACTGTAACCTCTGCCTCCCAGGTCAGATGGATAAGCTATGGCAGCCGTGGGAGAACCCAGGACAGCCTCCTCCCACCTCAGCCTCCTGAGTAGCTGGAACTACAGGCGACACCACCATGCCCACCTAGTTTTTTGCATTTTTCATAGAGACAGGCTTTTGCCATGTTGCCCAGGCTGGTCTTGAACTCCCGGGCTCAAGTGATCTGCCCACCTTGGCCTCCCAAAGTGTTGGAATTACAGACATGAACACCGCTCCCGGCCATGAACCCAGCTTCTGAAGGGTAAGTGTGAGCGGCCATGTGGGGTCCTCCTCTGGTGCTCCAACCTCCTGCCCTGTCTCCCCTTCCATTCCCTCTGCACCTTCCATGGGAAAATTAGGGCCAGGTTCCCTGAGCCAGGAGCCACCCTGGACCTGGGGAATGTGAGGTGATGTTCTCATATCTGCCTGTGGGCTGTGAGCAGCCTGATGGCAGGGACTGTGCTTAGCATTCAGGGCCCCAGGACACAGCACAGAATCCCACACATAATAGATCTTCACTAGGTTTGTGTTGAATTCTCCACTTGGCTTTGTCTGCTCCCTGGAGAAGCCCTCATGGTACAGGTAGGCTCCACTCCAAGGCTATAGGCCACTTGCTGAGCAAAGATTCCCCAGACCTACCAGGACAGTGTCTGTCTCACGATATCAGCTTCCACTTGCACTGGGGGCATCAGCCTTACCTGGCCCATCTGGCTTCTCCAGCAGCACATCCCTCCCACTGGGGTGCTCATCCCAGGGAGGCCCCAGGGGCCTGCCTCAGCCAGAGGCCCTTCTTGGGTACGGCTCAGGTTTCTGGACCAGCTGCAGCCCAGTGCCTGGGCAGGTCCCAAGCTGTCCAGTCCTCCAGCAGGCATGCAAAGCAGGAGATCTAGAGTGTCTCCAGCCAAGGATGGAACCCTAACTGTGCCACTGGGAGACCTGGGCAACGCCCTCATCCACCCACTTGATCATTCATTCATTCATTCATTCACTCATTCCACTTACACAAACCTCTGTGTCAGCGCATAGATGAGTAAGACCCAAGCCAGGGCTGCTATGCGCAGTTGTGCAGGTTGAATCTTGCACAAGGACACCAGTCAAGGGAACACTCATGGAACTGTTACCCTGGAGTGGCATGGAGCTGCAGCCCCCTGGAGGGGTGATTCTGTATGGCGGCCCTGACTCTGGTCAGGGGCCACAGGGAGAAGTGACAGGGAAGTATGCCTGCAGCACAACACAATAAGGCTGTGCAGAGGAACACTGAGAGCGGGAGAGTTGTCCCAGTAGGCTGAGCCTACCAGGGGAGGTTTCCTGGAGGAGGTAGCATTGCCACTGAGACATGATGATGACGGAATGAGGAGAGAGCCGATACAGCAAGGGAGACCCTAAGCACAGGGCTGGAGGCAAGCAGGTGCACAATGAATATTTCAGAGTGGCAGAAACAAGAGTGGGGGTGCTAAGACCCGGCCTGAGGGCAATGAGGAAATGCTGGAGGGTTTCAGGTAGGTGAATGGAGCTCTTAGTCACCCCTCTCTCATCTGTGAAATGGGCACAGCAATTCCTGCTTCTCCAGGTCGTGGGATATGCCCGGCACATGGTAGGTCCTCAGTAACAGGGGCAGTCTCTGTGTCTGCCCGCTAAGCCAGGGAGGGGTCTGGCATCACACTGGCTAGGCCTGGTTGGCACCACCTGCCATACTCAGCTGCCCTACTGCCCTCCATTGGTGGGATCAGATGATGAAGCTAGATCCTATCTCTGCAAAGAAGGATGATGTGCCTCTCTGCCACCCCACCCCCAGATGCAGGCTGTGGCTCTGACACCTGGCTCACCTCCCCTGGCACCCAGCCCTTGAGGCAAGGCCAAGACAACTGGACAGGGCCGGGCTGGGCAGCATGCGTGATGGCTAGGCCTCCTGGGACTGGCACCCACTGGTGGGAGAGGAACCTGAGAGTCCTCAAGATGCAGGGGGACCTGCGTGACCAGCCCCTCCTCTCTGAGGAAGCAAGAGCACCTGCCTTTCCCATCCCCATCCCCATCCCCATTCCCATCTTGCCTGGTGAGGCTCAGTCAGGCAGCTGTGGGGACCCCCAGCTGCACCGTACCCCCTGCTCTGTACTCCCAGTATCTCCTGCCCCAGTGGCTCAATTTGGCAAAGTTATACTTTAAACGTTTTAATAGTGGCTGTTTTTCTGATTATAAAAGTAATATAGCCAGGAGGCATGAGTCATGCCTGTAATGCCAGCACTTTGGGAAACTGAGGCAGGTGGATCGCTTGAGCCCAGGAGTTTGAGACCAGCCTGGGCAACATGGTGAGACCCTGTTTCTACAAAAAAACGCAGAATTAGCTGGATGTGGTGGCGCATGCCTGAGGTACCAGCTACTCAGGAGGCTGAGGTGGGAGAATTGCTGAGACCTAGAAGGGGAGGTTGCAGTGAGCCTAGATCATGCCACTGCACTCCAGCCTGGGCAGCAGAACAAGACCCTGTCCCCCGACCCCCCCACATACAAAAGTAATACATAGGGTAGGTGTGGTGGCCCACACCTGTAATGCCAGCATTTTTGGAGGCCAAGGTGGGTGGATTGCTTGAGACCAGGAGTTTGAGACCCGCCTGGGCAACATAGTGAGATCCCGCCTCTACCAAAAATAAAAAAGCGTGGTGACCTACGCCTGTAGTCCTAGCTACTCAGGAGGCTGAGTTGGGAGGATCACTTGAGCCTAGGAATTTGAGGCTGTAATGAGCTGTGATCCCATCACTGTGCTACAGCTTGGGCAACAGAGCGAGACCATGTCTCAAAAAAAAAAGTAACATGTACTCATTTTAGAAACCTTGGAAAATACATACAAATAAAAGAAGGAAACAAAAATAATCAGTCCACCAGCCAGAAATAAACATTGAATTAACACATTTGTTAGGGATCTTTTCACACCTATGTGGGTAGACGCAGACACAGACACACACACACACACACACACAATTGGGAGTTACACGATTCTGCATTTTGCTTTTCTTATTAACTATTTCATCGGTCATTAAAGATGATTCATAAGGAGGTTAATGTTTTATTGTGGAAAACTGAAAATACACCCAAAGGCAAAGATAACCACATAAAGAATACACAGAACCTGTCACCAGCACCAGGGTCTACCCGTCTACCAATCGTCTGTTTCACCTATTCTTCTTCCCACCAACTTTTTTTTTTTTCTAGAATATTTTAAAGTCAACCCCAGCTATCCTATTGTTTCACCCATAAATATCAAAAACATTTTTAAAAGCATTGGAAGTGGTCTTCAGAGTATCCAAGAGGCCCCTGGCCTGGGTGTTGGGAGACCTGAGTCCTAGTCCTGCCCAGGCCCCTCACTGCTGTGTGAACATGCTCTTTGGCTCACTTGCTATGTAAGGGGGGCAACATTGACGGCCTGCTCCCGTGTAGTATCGTGAGGGCTCAGGGAGATGCTAGACTCCCTAGAGTTCTGCTCCTGGCATCTACCATGTGCAGGGCATGGTGCTGGTCCAGTTCAATGCTTTGCAATGCTCCAAGAAGTTGCTATTGGAGATGCAACTTCAACAAGAAGTATCCTCATCTCACAAGGAGAAAACAGAGACTCAGATGGGTTATACCCAAAGATGCAAAATCAGATGTGTGTGACTTTTTCCATTGCATTAATTGTTAATGGGTTCAGAGAGTATTTGCCTCTTTAATAGCTATATTTTGATGTCTCCAGAAGACAAGAAGGTTTGAAATGTCCCCTTAGGCCGTGGGAACAAGGCCGAGGTGGGGGTGGAAGGAATCTCATTTCATACCAAGTTTAGAAGTACATTTCCTAGAGGTGTGGCAGAGGTGTGGGCAGGGCTAAGGGGCCAGCAAAGGGCAGGAGGCCCAGGAAACAGCCTCTCAGAAGCCTGGCAGGGAGCTGGTGCTGGGCAGAGGGTCCACCCAGCAGGAGCTCTGGCCACACAGCCTCTGTCCATACTCAGGCCTGGCAGCAAGGTGCCAGGAAAATAAACCCCCATCTCCCTGCCCTCCCCTTCCATCAGTCCCATGGGAAGCCAGAGGGCACAGGGCTGACCCTGCTGCAGACTTCTTGGTCAGCCTGCTTGGCCTCCGGGGGCAGAGAGCAGGGAAAAAGTCGGAGATGGGGCCCGGAGAGCATGTGGAGAAAACTCAGCCTGGGAGGGAAAGGCTGGAAGAACTAAGACCAGAAACTGGTTGTCTGTTGGAGAACTGGGGGAGGGAGCATGGTGGGTAGGGGACTGTGGTATCCTACAGGGGCTACAGTAACAACCAAAACAAAACCACCCCACCGCTCACCCTTTTACTCAGAAACTGGCTCCATTTGTCTAATTTTATGACTTCTCAGAGTTGGAACAGGAAAAATATGGCATTCTTGGTCATTCTCACTAATGTCCTGGGGGGTGTTCCCTTCTCTTGCAGCCCTACAAGGTGTGGGGGGGCCTCAGCACCACAGTGTTCTGTTCAAGTTCTTACAGGCCACCGTGGAGGCCCAGTTGAGAAAGGGCTCAGAGGAGCCTGGTTAGAATTTGGCTAAAAGAGGGCTTTTGTCACCGCCTAGCATCAGTGTATCATAGTTGCAAGCAGCCAGGAGGGACCTCCATTCACAGCCCCCCACTTTCCAGCTGAGTGACCCTGGGAAAACCTCATAACCCTCCATGTTAGCTTCCTAGGGCTTCTGTCCAAGCACCTCAAACCAGGTGGCTTCAAGCAACAATGTATTCTCTCACAGTGATGGATGCCAGAATCTGAAATCAAGGTGGGTGATATGGTTTGACTGTGTCCTCACCCAGATCTCATCTTGAATTATAGTTCCCATGATTCCCATGTGTTGTGGGAGGAACCTGGTGGGAGACAATTGAATCATGGTGGCAGTCTATCCCATGCTGTTCTTGTGATAGTGAATAAGTCTCATGAGATCTGATGGTTTTATAAGGGAGGGTTTCCCTGCAGGAGATCCCTTTGCCTGCTGCCATCCATGTAAGACGCGACTTGCTCCTCCTTGCCTTCCACCATGATTGTGAGGCCTGCCCAGCCACAAGGAACTGTGAGTCCGTTAAACCTCTTTTTCTTCCCAGCATTGGCTGTGTCTTCATCAGCAGCATGAAAATTGACTAATACAGTAGGGCAGGGTGGTTCCTTTTGGAAGCTCCAAGGGACAGTCTGCTCCATGCCACTCTTCCGGCTTCTGGCACCTACTGGCCACCCGGATGTCCCTTGGCTTGGGGCTGCGATATTCCACTCTCTGTCTTTCCACTGTGTTTGGGTCACAAATCTCCCCCTCCTTTCTCTTACAGGAATGCCAGTCATTGGGTTTAGGGCCTCCCTAAATTCAGGATGATTCCATCTCGAGATCCTTACCTCAATTCCATTGATAAGGACCTATTTCCAAATAAGCACACGTTCACAGATACTGGGGTGTTCAGACTTGGACGTGGATTTTGGGGGCCACTATTCAATCCGCTAAACCCTTGGAGTTGCAGCGTCCTCCTCTGACAGTGGGTGTGGTGGGACCCCTGAGAGATGTGAGGATGGCAGCAGAGAAGCCCGTGTGGTTCCTGCCAGGAGTCGGCCTCAGCAATGGTGGATGGCAGTGGCTGGGTGGAGGGAGATGGGCCTGAGGAGGTGAGACCTTTCTTTCTCAGGTCCCCAGGCTGCTGGCACAATGAGGACAAGATTCCCCAGCCAAGCCTGTCGTTCTCAGATGAGGGAGGACGGAGCAGAGCCAGGGTGGACCAGCAACCATCAAGGGTTAGTGGAAGGAGGGACTCTAGGCACAGGCTGTGCCCTGGGGAGATCTGGGCAGGACTGTGGCTGCTTTCCTAGGCCCATGGGACCAGCCTAGCCAGTGTCTCTCCTTGACCTTTCCCCTTATGCTCTTCAGCCCGTTCCTGTTTGTCCTGGGGCTTGGCGAGGCCTCTCCTGAGAGCTCCTTCAATGAGAAAGCCAGTGTTCTGGGAAGTTCGCAGCCTTTCTCTCCTCCCAGCCTGGGACTGGGCTCCACGCCGATGCTACCACTTCCCGCTGGGTGAGCTCCTTAGGTCTCAGAGCCTCCATCACAAAGGTGGGAATGAAAACATTTCCCTCACAGGGTGGGGTTGAAAAAGGCACCTTCCTGTGTCCATGAAAGTGCCTGGTGCAGGCTGGGTCACAGCAGGCAGCGGCTGATGTGTTTGAGATGGATCTTTGCACAGACAAGGGCCCCCAGGACCTTTCCAGCTCAGGAACCTTGAAACTCCTGAATCCTAAACTGCAGCTGGCCCCAGGCCCAGTAAACTTCGTTTCAACCAGCAAGAGCTGGTCAGCAAGAGCTATCTCCAGCCTCAACTGTTAAGCTTTTTTAATTGTTAAAAAAATTATGCAAGTATTGTATGAAACACCTTCTCTCCGCAAGAGAATAAAGCACTACAGAAGCATATAAAATCTAGAGTAAGAAATCACCTTCCTGGCTGAATGTGGTAGCTCACACCTGTAATCCCAGGACTTTGGGAGGCCAAGGTGGGTGGATCACCTGACGTCAGGAGTTCGAGACCAGCCTGGCCAACCCGGTGAAACCCCACTCTACTAAAAATACAAAACATTAGCTGGTGTGGTGGGGTGCACCTGTAGTCCCAGCTACTCAGGGAGCTGAGATAGAACTGCTTGAACCTGGAAGGCGGAGGTTGCAGTGAGCAGAGATCGTGCCACTGCACTCCAGCCTGGGAGATAGAGCAAGAGTCCGTTTAAAAAGAGCGTAAAAAAAAAAAAAAGAGAAATCCCCTTCCCCACCCACTATGTTTTCACTTCAATCAATCTCTCCTCCAGAGATAAGCATTATCCAGAGAAGGATGGCTTCTATTTACACACACACAAACACACACATCTGTGGACAGACAGGGCCATACTTACTGCTCTGTAACTGACTTATTTCACATAACAATGTGGCAGACATTCTGTTGCCGCATGTCAATCTATTTAATTGCATTTAACATTTTAATTCACATTTTTTGCAGAATGTATGCACCATACTTTATTAATTCCCCTATGATGGACATTTAGGTTATTTTTAATTCCCCACTCAAATAAAATGCTGCAAAGCATGTATCTGTGCATGCATCTTTTTGCTTATG
The DNA here is from genome assembly GCF_002776525.5 of Piliocolobus tephrosceles. Classification (NCBI taxonomy): domain Eukaryota; kingdom Metazoa; phylum Chordata; class Mammalia; order Primates; family Cercopithecidae; genus Piliocolobus; species Piliocolobus tephrosceles. The sequence goes on along the minus strand of NC_045444.1, from coordinate 3,209,803 downwards.
CAAGAGTATTTCTATTTGTCAGATATCTTGGAATAACACTGTCCAGTGAAAGGGTATTTGCATTATATGTGTGAATAAACACCGACAAATTGCCCTCCTGAAAGACTAAACCAGTTACCACTCTTTCCACATTGTGAGAGTGCATTTCCCCATGCCCATGTCAACACCCCACAATAGCAGTATTTTTCATTTTTGCCAGTTAAAAACTTTTTGTGGCATGAGTGACGTTTCCCTGACTACCCCACCACTGAGCATCTTTTTGTGGCTTTGGGCCATTTGTATTTACTCAGCTGCGAATTTTCTCTTTCCATCCTTACCCTACTTTCTATTAGGTTAATTATTCATTTGGAAGTTTTGCCTCCTTTTAAAATAAAAGAAAAAGAATTTTAACAATGTTAAAAATTCAAATAAAACAACATGGGTTTCGCCATGTTGCCCAGGTTGGTCTCGAACTCCTGAGCTCAAACAATCTGCCCACCTCTGCCTCCCAAAGTGCTGACATTACAGGTGTGAGCTATCGAGCCCAGCCTAGTTCCTTGGTTTTAAAGTGTGTTTTGCTATATGGTAGTTCATATACGTGCTGAGTCGAGAGTGAAAAGGAGCCCTCCACCACGCTCGGGTTTGCTGCAGCTGCCCAACATCTCCACTGGCACAGGGATGCGGCACTGTCAGGGGCCTCTGAAAATGTTTTCATTTTAATTTATTTTAAAATCAGAAGGAAAGGCTGGGCATGGTGGCTCATACCTGTAATCCCAGCACTTTGAGAGGCCAAGACAGGAGGATCATTAGAGTTCAGGAGTTCAAGACCAGCCTGGCCAACATGGTGAAACCCCGTCTCTACTAAAATACAAAAAAGTTAGCCACGTGTGGTGGTGCACACTTGTGGTCCCGGCTACTCAGGAGGCTGAGACAGGAGAATCACTTATACCTGGGAGGTGGAGGTTGCAGTGAGACAAGATCGCGCCACTGCACTCCAGCCTGACAGCAGAGTGAGACTCTGTCTCCACAAATGAAAATTAAAATCAACAAATAAAATCAAAAGGAAAAATAAATATAATCATAATGAACATATAATAATGCATCCAGTCTGGATCACATTTGACTTTAGACAAGGCAGTTATAAAGTATCATTTGAAATATTTGTTGATGGAGGTAAAAGTACCCAGGGCCTATGAAGCCACAATGCATGCAACCTGCCAGGGCCAGTCAGTTTCCACCTTCTTGGGAGTCATTCTAAAAATATTTTGTGCATATTTGTTTCAAATATTTACGTAGAAGAAGCTGTTTTGCTTTTTAATTATGCTACATTTTAAATATATAGGAAAATGAAGGAAATGATATAACTAATACTTCTGAACCCAATACCCAGATTAATAGTAAATATATTTTACCATATTTGCTTCAGAGCTCTGTTTTACTTGGTAAAAAAGGAAAGAGAATGTGATGTAAAAAGCTAACCCCCAACCATTCGTTTGCCCTCTCTTTCCCGTACGACCCTGAAATTGCAGTGGGTCACTCATTGCGTGAGCATGTTTGCATGGACCGTAAACTGTGTGCTGGATCCAGTGGTCCCTGGCAGCTTAGCAGGGCTTGACAGAGTGGACCGCTCCTTCTTCCTTGGGATAACCCCTTGCCTTGCTCCCAGGCCCCCCGACCTGCCTGGATTTCCTCCTACTTCCCTGGCCGCCCCTTCTCAGCCCCTCTCATTTATTACCCCCATCTTCCAGATGGCTTATTCGTGGAGGACCCAAGGCTCAGTCATGCTCATCTCTGTCTAGCCTCTCTCGGTGATCTCATCCAGTCTATGGGTTTACATAGCATTTACACGCTGACTGATATAGTATGGAGGTGTGTCCCTGCCCGAATCTCGTGTTGAAATGTAATCCTCAGTGTTGAAAGTGGGGCCTGGTGGGTGGTGATTGGCTCATGGGGGTGGGTTTCTCTTGAATGGTTTAGCACCATCCCCTTGGTGCTGTCCTCAAGATAGTGAGTGAATTCTTGTGAGATCTAGTTGTTTGAAAGTGTGCAAAACCCTCTCCCTATCTTGCTCCTGTTTTCGCCATGTCATGTGCAAGTTCCTGCCTTGCCTTCTGCCATGATTGGAAGCTTCTAGAGGCCTCCCCAGAAGCAGACGCCGATGCTGTGCTTCCTGTACTACCTGCAGTACTGTGAGCCAATGAAACCTATTTTCTTTGTAAATTACCCAGTCTCAGGTATTCCTTTATAGCAATGCAAGAATGGCCTAAGACACTGACTGACATCCAAGTTAATGCCTCTAGCCCAGTTCTCTCACCTAATTCCAGACCCGTATACCCAATTACCTACTGGACATACCCTCCTGGACGTCTGGTGGGCATCTCCAACCAAAGGAGCAAAACCAGACTCATGAACTCCCTCCCGTCTGCTCTTCCCAAAGTCTCCTATGTCTCAGTAGACAAAACCTCTGTTCCTCTGGTGGCTAAGTCCTAAACCTGGATGTCACTCTTGATTTCTCTCACACTCACACCCTCCATCAAGATCAATGAGCAAATTCTGCTGGCTCTATCATCCAACCATATTCGGAATCTGACTCCTTCTCACCGCCCCCCCCCCACCACTGCTGACTCCCTGGTTGGAGCTGCACCTAGCACCATCTGCTGTATTATAACATTATTTGTGTGTTCATTTGTTTGTCTCCCACAATTAGAATGTAAGTTTCAAGACAGTGAAGACATTAAGTTTTGCTTATTCTTGTATCATCTGCATCTGGAACAGTGCTGACACATAGTAGGTGTTCAATAAATATTTGTTGGAGGCGGGGCACGATAGCTCACGCCTGTAATCCCAGCACTTTGGGAGGCCGAAGCAGGCAGATCACAAGGTCAGGAATTTGAGACCAGCCTGGCCAACATGATGAAACTCCATCTCTACTGAAAATACAAACATTAGCCGGGCATGGTGATGCGTGCCTGTAATTCCAGCTACTTGGGAAGCTGAGGTGGGAGAATTGCTTGAGCCCAGGGGGCAGAGGTTGCAGAGAGCCAAGATTGCACCACTGCCCTCCAGCCTGGGTGACAGAGTGAGACTGTCTCCAACTAAATAACTAACTAAATCAATATATGTTGGATGAATAAATATTTTAATAATCACATTTATTTCTGTACTTTATTCTGTTTCACTGAATGATTTGACTGCAATGCACCAAGACCTCAGTATTTTAGTTCCTTATTTTATTTATTTATTTATGTATTTTTAGAGACAGGGTTCACTCCATTGAGCAGGCTAGAATGAAGTGGCGCAATCATTGTTCACTGCAGCCTTGACTTCCAGGTTGAAGCGATCCTCCCACCTCAGCCTCCCAAGTAGCTGGAACTACAGGCACACACCATCATACCCAGCTAATTTTTGTGTGTTTTGTAGAGATGGGGTTTCACCATGTTGCCCAGGCTGGCCTCAAACTCCTGAGCTCAAGCAATCTGCCCACCTTGGCCTTCCAAAGAGTTGGTATTACAGGTGTGAGCTGCTGTGCCCAGCTGGGTTCCTTAGTTTTAAAATGTGTTTTGATAGATGGCAGTTCATTTACATACGGATTATTATTCTTTTTCAAAATTGATTTTGTTCTCGTGCATTTTCTAATACAGATGAACCTTAAGAGTAACTTTGGGCTGGGCGCGGTGGCTCAAGCCTGTAATCCCAGCACTTTGGGAGGCCGAGACGGGTGGATCACGAGGTCAGGAGATCGAGACCATCCTGGCTAACATGGTGAAACCCCGTCTCTACTAAAAAATACAAAAAAAGTAGCCGGGCGTGGTGGCAGGCACCTGTAGTCCCAGCTACTCGGGAGGCTGAGGCAGGAGAATGGCGTGAACCTGGGAGGCGGAGCTTGCAGTGAGCCGAGATATGGCCACTGCACTCCAGTCTGGGCAATAGAGCGAGACTCCGTCTCAAAAAAAAAAGAGTAACTTTGTCAAGTTTCTCTAATTATCCTGTTGGTGTTTTGATTGGAATTACGTTCATAGACTCATAGATTGATTTGGGAAGAAACAGTTTTACCCAATTGAGTTTTCCTATCCTAGAACATTGAATGTCTCTCCATTTATTCAGGACTTTTCTATCCTTCAATCTAGTTTTAGAGTTTTCTTTATATTAATCTAGCACATCCCTTGCATTTCTGGGAAAAATTCTTTTGGTCACAATGTATTCTTTTAATTTAATAGTCAATTCACTATGCTAATGTGTAATTTAAGATATTGGCATGTCAGGATTATAAAAAGAGGCAGGAAGAGTTTTATCTTTGTTAAATTGTGGAACAGTTTGTATTACACAGGGATTGTATCTTCTTTGAAATCTTAGAAGAATTTGCCTGTAAGACTGCCGGGGCTTGCTGTCTTTTGAGGTATAGGTCTTTGACTATCTTTACAATTTCTTGTATATATACTGTATATACTGCATATATACTTGTATATATAATTACTTGTATATAATTGTCTATTATATATACCATTACTTGTATATATAAATATATATACAATATATACAATAAATATATATATTTATATGTTATATATAATATATATTTATATATACAACATACATGCAATTTTTTATATATATACAATTTTTTATATATACAATTTTATATATACAATTTATATATACAACATACAAGCAAGTATATATAATATATATTTATATATACAACATACATGCAATTTTATATCTATATCTATCTATCTGTCCATATATGTGTATATATACTGTTTATATATATACTGTATATATATACTGTTTTGGAATGGAGTTTCACTCTTGTTGCCCAGGCTGGAGCGCAGTGATGTGATCCTGGCTCACTGCAACCTCCGCCTCCTGGGTTCAAGCGATTCTCCTGCCTCAGTTTCATGAGTAGCTGGGATTACAGGCGTGCACCACCATGCCCAGCTAATTTTGCATTTTTGGTAGAGATGGGGTTTCTCCATGTTGGTCAGGATGTTCTTGAACTCCTGACCTCAGGTGATCTGCCCACCTCGGCCTTCCAAAGTGCTGGGATTACAGGGGTGAGCCACCATGCCTGGCTATATACTGTATTTTTTAAGACCAGTATCAGGTTCATAGCAGAATTGAGTGGAAAGTACAGAGGGTTCCTGTCCCTTCACCACTCAGTAACCTCCCCTATTATCAACACTCTGCAGCACAGTGTTACATTTATTATAATGGAACCTACATTGACACATCATTATCACCCAGAGTCTGTAATTTACTTGGGGTTCACTCTTGGTGTAGTACATTCTGTAGCTTTGGACAAATGTATAACGCTATGGATTCCCCATAATAGTAAAGAGAGTAGTTTTGTGCAACAGAAAGCCAAACAGTGAAGCACCATGTTTCTGTGGTGAAAGAGGTTTATTGTGAGTCACCTGGCAAGGGGACAGAAGAAAACACTCAAATCTATCTCCCTGAGCTGGGGGTTAGGAGGTTTTATAGTCAGAGGGTAATGAGGTGTGATCTGATTGGATCTTGCAATGAGGCGATGCCAGGGGGTGTGCTCTCACTGGATCCTGCCACAGGGTGATGCCAGGGCTCCATCGGATTGGATCCTGGATCCTGCCATGTTGTGTCCATTTCTTAATTCAGTCCCTGTTCCTCTGTCAAGCACTTAAGTTACACTCATGTTGCCTGCTTGGTTCATCCGGGCATGCTCCAGTTACGTGACCTGGGGGTGGTTTATGGCAACTGAGAAGCAACTCACAACTTTGTTACTTAAAGGTTGAACCAGATTGATCTGTGCAGTTATGGTTTCACTGCCCTAAAAGTCTTTCGTGCTCTATGTTTTCATCCTTCCTCCTCCCCAACCCCAACCCCTGGCAGTCACTGATCTTTTTACTGTTTCCATAGTTTAGTCTTTTCCAGACACCACAGAGTTGGAATCGTACAGTATGTAGCCTTCTCAAATTGGCTTTTAAAACTTAGTAATATGCATTTAAGTTTCTTCCATGTTTTTTTCAAGGTTTGGCGACTCATTTTTTTTTAGGGCTGAATAATGTTTCATTGTCTGATGTACCACAGTTTATTCATCCATTCACTTACTGAAGGGCATCTTGGCTGCTTCCAAGTTTTGGCACTTATGAATAAAGCTGCTATAAACAGGCATATGCAAGTTTTTGTGTGGACATAAGTTTTCAACTCATTTGGGTAAATACCAAGGAGTGTGATTACTGGAGCATATGGTAAGAGTATGTTTTGTTTTGTGAGGAACTATTAAACTGTCTTCCAAAGTATCTGTACCACTCTCTATTCCACCAGGAATGAATTAGAGTTCCTGTTGCTCCACAACCTTGCCAACGTTTGGTGTTGTCAGTGATTTTAAACATGCTAGGTGTGTATGGGTATCTGCTTGTTTTAATTTGTAATTCCCTAATGACATATGTTGACCATCTTTCATAGGCTTATTTGCTGCCCGTGTAATTTTGGTGAGGTGTCTGTTCAGATCTTCTGCCCATTTTTTAAAGAGATTGGGATTTTAGTATGTTGCCCAGACTGGATTCAAGCTCCTAGGCTCAACAGGTCCTCCCAACTTAGCCTCCTGAGCAGCTGGGACTGTAGCCACACCTTACTGTACCTAGCTTCTTTTGCCCATCTTAAAATCTGGTTGTTCATTTGTTCCTTTTTTTATTGTTGAGTTTTAAGAGGTTTTTTTTGTATATGTTGGATAACAATCTTTTACCAGATATTATTATTATTTTTTTTGCAAAGTTTTTTCTGGTCTATGACTTGTCTTCTTATTCTCTTGAATAGTTTGTATTTCCCTGGAAAATAATTCCCATTCCTTTGGTGGAGTTGTTTTCTCACATCCTCTGAACCTGCACCACCAATTCACCTTCTTGGGCATTTACCTACTCTCTATATCACAGTGTGCTGGACTTTCATTGGCTAAGTGCCTAGGTTAATTCCCTCTTGCCCAACACATGCATAATTTCCTTTGAGAAGCTACTTTTCACCATGATGTAACAACTTCATTGTTTGGGTGGGATTCAAACACATCTAGCCTCAGGATGGGCCCAGACTGGGTTAATCCAATCAGTGCAACTCATTCCCCCTGCTGAAGTTTGAAGGCCCATAGTCCCTGTTGTTGGCAGTCACCTTGAGATCAAGAGGAAGCCAGCTTCAGGATAACATCAATAGAAAAGAGCAGAGCTGAGAGTATGGCAAAAGTAGCGAGCTGGAGCCCTGATCAAACCATGCCTGAAGCCTGTGTGATTCTAGAATTTTTGGTTTTGCCAGCCAATAAATCTCTTTTATTTTATTTTAATGTTTTGGTAACTAAGTAACTTTTTTATTTCAAAAGTCTTAGACCTTCATAAAAGATACAAGGAACTCCTTCATAATCTATATTCAGATTTCCCAGTTGTTAACATTTTACTGCAATGCTTCATTGTTCCACCTCTCTCTCTCTCTCTCCCTGCCCTGCCCCCCCATAATCCCTAAATACTCCAAGGTGTAGCTCTCCCAACATAAAGATGGTTCCTTACATTAAAATGATTCCTCCCAATCAGGAAATTAACAATGATACAAATCTCCCATCCAATCCAGAAATCTCATTCAAATTCCATCAACTGTCCCGTAAATGTCTCTAGAGGGCGGGGGTTGGATCAGGATCTGTTTCAGAATCTCACCTTGTGTTTATTTGTCCTGTCTCCTCAGTCTCCTTCCATTTGGAATAATTTCTCAGCCTTTCCCTGTGTCCCTTGTCTGGACAGTTTTAGAGAAACGAGGTAGTTCATTCCATAGGTTCCTCTCACCCCCAGATCCCCCAGTGTTCACTCATACCCAGACTCCGGCTGTCTGGTCTCGAAGGTGGCTACGGAGGCAATGCCATGCCCTTCTCAATGCCTGCTCAGTGCCTCCCCAGGACCCTTTATGTCCTCCCATCCCACCCTGGGTGATGCACACTTTCATCTCCTGCTCACACCGGTGCCTGCTACGTTTCTCCACAGCGAAGTCATCATTTCTCCTCCACATTTGATTAGTATTTTGTAGGAAGATAGTTTGATATTATGCCAATATTCTGTTCCTCATCAAACTCGTGCTCATCAGCCTTATGACTCTTGCTGATACGAGCTACTGGTATAATGGCTGCCAGATGTGAGTGCTTAATTCTGTTGGTCCTTCTACTTTGTTAGTTGCCTTCTCTTATAAAGAAGACCTTGCCTCCCATTTTGTTCATGTACATATGTATCTGCATCAGTGTGGACTCATGGATGCCTATTTTATTTGGTAGGTTGAACCTTGAACCTACTTTGGTAGGTTGTGCCCATTGCTCCTGGGTGTCATTGCTTCTCAATTCTCTCGGGGAACATATGCATAAAGCAGAAGGCACCTACGCAGGTATCTCTGACTGTGTCTATATCTATCTGTGTCAATGTATTTAAACACCCAGGAGTTCATCTGACCCTTCCAATGCCATTCCAAGCCCTCACTGTTCTTTCCAGCCTTCCTGAATCCCATGTTTCTAAATCCCTCTTCAGACAGTAAGAAAGCTGGTTCCCATTATCCTTAGCATATTTACTTATTTGCTTAATCGGTTCACTGTTTGCTCAGATAACACAACCTTCACAACCTGTCACCTCTGCCCCAGGTCCTCAGAGCCCACGGAACACTGAGGCTGAGGCAGGCCTCCTCTCCCTCCTCCTCTGCTTTCTCAGGTACAGGCATCTCCATGCTTCTAAGAGAAGGAAAGGGATATGGGAAAGAAGAGAATGATGTGAAGGGAGGCCTTCTTTTTACAAAGCAATTTTAGGATGGGCTTTCTGTTATAACATAGCCCTTGTATCTGACATTATTGAGATTAGTAACTGGGGCATTGTTTTAAAGCTGGCTCAAGTAGGGATTCATAAAACATGGCTTGAAAACCATGTGCATGTGTATATTCTTTAAATATTTTATTTAACTTTCAAAATACAGCTGTACTTTTATTTCTTAATATTCTGACGTAGGGCTAAGGCCTTTTCTTCGACGTGGGCCTGTTGTGAAGTTGTTTTTTTTTTTTTTAGGTGGAGTCTAGCTCTGTCGCCAGGCTGGAGTGCAATGGCGTGATCTCGGCTCACTACAACCTCCGCCTCCTGGGTTCAAGAGATCTGCCGCCTCAGCCTCCCATGTAGCTGGGACTACAAGCATGCACTGCCATGCCCGGCTAATTTTTGCATTTTTAGTAGAGATGGGGTTTCACCATGGTGGCCAGGCTGGTCTCGATCTCCTGACCTCGTGATCTGCCCACCTCGGCCTCCCAAAGTACTGGGATTACAGGTGCCAGCCACCGTGCCTGGCCTGTTGTGAAGTTTTATATCATCTTTCATACACAGACCACACTTATTGGACATTGTACACAACTTCCAGTTATACTTCTTTAGCATGATCTTTAAAGATGTTTACAAATTCTCTGATTGCAAAGTTACTCTAGATTTGTACAATGCCTCCCAGCCCAAGCCTATATATCTCTCTTGCCTATACTCAATTTAATGGCAATGGTTTTTAGTGACTTGTGTTTACTAAGGTTTTCTAGGGCAATCTAATTTTCATAGAAATGGCGCTTACTTGTTACACTCTTATTTCATTGACCTGAACACTAATTAATTAAATCATATACTTGCAATGATAAATACAACTGCCACAACCAGGCTTGGAGACATACAGCTCCTCAGGTAATTGGTAATCATAGAACTTAGTGGGTAGGAGCAGAAGGATGTGATATTCTAGAGCAGACCAGGACACTTTTTCTGAGGGTCACGTAGTACCTTATTTTTGGCTTTTGTAGGTCATATGGTCTCTATAACAACGACTTCACTCTCACGGTAGTGAGAAAGCAGTCACGGGCCATATATAACTGTGTCCAAGAAAATCAAATTCGGTCTGTGGGCTAACCAGGGGTGGGAGTTTGATCACCCCTGCTCTAGAGAGTGGCCTATCACCTATGACGTTTGGTGTGCCCTGGGCATCCACTGCATGTTTTAGGGGCAGAAATGGAGGACATTGGTTGGTTAAGTAGATTTCAGGCAAGATAATTTTTCCTGCCCTGCACCAGAAAGAATCCTAACTTAAACTGCCCAAATCATCTTCTTGAACCGCTGGTCTTGCAGACCTTCCTGCTCCCAAACTATAGTCAACTCCTTGACATTTTCCTGAGTACAAGACATCATATGTATATATATATATACACACACACACACACATATACACACACACACACACACACACACACACACACACATATATATATGTGTAGGGAGGCCAACTATATATATATAGTTGTTTGTTTGTTTGTTTGTTTGAGACGGGGTCTTGCTCTGTCACCCAGGCTGGAGTGCAATGGCATGACCTCGGCTCACTGCAACCTCCACCTCCCAGGTTCAAGCGATTCTCCTGCCTCAGCCTACCAAGTAGCTGGGATTACAGGCATGTACCACCATATCCGGCTAATGTTTGTATTTTTAGTAGAGACAGCATTTCGCCCATTGGCCAGGCTGGTCTTGAACTCCTGACCTCAGGTGATCCACCTGCCTTGGGCTCCCAGAATGCTGGGATTACAGGCATGAGTCCCCATGCCCAGTCCTCTTTTATTTATATTTTAAAAAACCTTTTATGATAGAACATTTCAAAAATATAGAAAAGTAGAGAGAATAGTCATTGATCCTGTTGTAGCCATCTCTAAACTGAAACAGTTAGTAATACATGGCTGATTTTTATCTGTAGGAACAGGGTAGCCTCTTGCTATCCTAGATTCTCCTAGTAGCTACGGAAGCATTGTCCTGGGAGGCCAGCCAGCAGAGACACACTTGAGAATCCTTCGCTGTCAGGGTAAGGGGCCTGAGAGCCTGGCAGCTAAGAGTGGCTGAGCCCCAAGCTCTCAGGGTCTACTGAGCTACTGCATTTCTCCTCTTTGGGATGGGGTGCTGTTCGTTTTTCAAGGACACTCTCACTAAGAGGATTGATATGGGATAGTCCTCTGTCCCCACCCAAATCTCATCTTGAATTGTAGTCCCCACGTGTTGAGGGAGGGAGGTGGTTTGGTCATTGAGGTGGTTTCCTCCATGCTGTTGTCATGATAGTGAATGAGTTCTCATGAGATCTGATGGTTTTATAAGGCAGTTTTCTCTGCCTTTGCTCGCTTCTCTCTCCTACCGCCTTGTGAAGAAGGTGCCGCCTTCCCCTTTCACCATGAGTGTAAGTTTCCTGAGGCCTCCCAAGCCATGTGGAACTTCGAGTCAATTAAACCTACTTAGTTTATAAATTACCCAGCATCGGGTATTTATTTATTTATTGAGGACTCATACAAGAATCAAAAGCTAAACGTTTCCAGATGGACACTTGAGATCATCCACCACCTTTGCCTTCACAAAATTATTTCCTGCTTTCATTCTTTTTACTCTCTGCAAATATAAAAGCTCAACTGGGGCCAGGCGTGGTGGCTCATGCCTGTAATCTCAGCACTTTGGGAGACCAAGGCGGGCAGATGACGAGGTCAGGAGTTTGAGACCAGCCTGGCCAGCATGGTGAAATCCCGTCTCTACTAAAAATACAAAAATTAGCCAGGCATGGTGGTGCGCACCTGTAGTCCCAGCTACTAAGGAGGCTGAGGCAGGCGAACCACTTGAACCCAGGAGGTGGAGGTTGCAGTGAACCGAGATTGCGCCACTGCACTCCAGCCTGGGTGACAGAGCGAGACTCCATCTCAAAAATATAAAAAGCTTAAGTGTGCACCCTGGCCTTTCAAGCAAATATTTCTGAAGAGGCCAAACAGTGCAGTGGTCAAGAGGGGGCCCTTAGAGTCAGACTGCCTGAGTCTAGGTCCCAGTTCCACCACTGACCAACTGAGGAAAAATCACATAACCCCTTTGTGCCTCCATTTTCTTATCTGGGAAATGGGGATGTGTGGCACAGATTTAGCACTCAATAACATTAAGACGAGAAAAAGATACAGAAAGATCCTACCCACTGGCCACTCATGGTAAAAACGTTTACACCTAAATGTGGACTAACCACTGTCTGTAGAGAGTGGACTACCGTAGGGACAAGATCTGACACTTGACCACACTCTCAACCAGCTTCATGACCACGGTTAGCCCCGATGCCTTTCAGGGCGTCCCAGCTCCCATCGACAACAGGAGGTATTTGAACAACCTGTCCCTTTCACCCTTTTATATTACTTTAGTCGGAAGCTTGGAATCTCTTTGCATCAAGGAGACGTTCCCACCCCACTGTGGGCCTCCTTAGGCCCTGGGGTTTATTTTTAATTACCCAACCACGACTTCAGGAATGCAAATGCTAACAGGTCAAGCACGGCAATGGGCAGCGGCTCTCCCCTGGGCCCCTGGCCTGCTGCTCCTCCTCCAGGCGCAGATCTCCACTGACCAGACACAGGCCTTCTCCAGCTGGCTGACTCAAGGTGGCCGCCCCTGCAGTTCAGCAGACTGCTGGCTGGACAGTTCCCAGGCTCTTACAGGGGGTCTGGAAAAGCCTCCAGCAGCTAAGAGGAGGGCGGGCACATCGTCCCCAAGACAGAGGCAGAGTGGAACATCCCCAATCCTGGGAGGCAGCCCCCTTCCCCTGAGTTTCCTCCCTCCCCTCAGACATGAGATCCTAGAACCCCTCAGTCTAGAACACAAGGCCCTAGAACCTGAGGCCCCAGGGGCTCCAGAATCCTGAAGATAGTCTGCAGCCCCTGGTGCTAAATAAACAAAGGCCCCTGGGCCCTCTCCTGACTGAACTCCTCTGTCTTTGGGAGTACCTGAGCTCAGCTCTTTAAGCCCATGGAATAAAATGATGGTGCTAGCCACAGGGCAGATGTGTGGCTGAATACATCCAAGAAGAAGGGGAATGATCAGATGCCAGGAATTATGAGAGCCATCACCGGCCAGGGGCATGAGCCAGGAGGGTAATGATCATGGGCTCCAGTTTCCTCCAGGGGACTACAGCTTGAGTATCTGCGCCAACTCTGCCAGGATGAGTCTGATCTGCAGAAGAATAAGGCACAGAGACCAGAGCTTCTAAATGCAGCCTGGTTTGGCTTCAGGTAAAACCCTGGCCTTCTCCTCGTCCACTCCTGCACCCTTCCCTTTCACATGCTCCTCCCCTGAATCCTGGCCTGACCACCCACCCATCCACCCAGCATGTTCCTGACATCGTCTCTGCCTCTTGCAGCTTTAATGCCTTACATCATGTGGTAGGAGGCAGTTAGGCAGAGTTCACTCCCAGGCTCTGTACGTGCTCATAGTTCTCCCAGAGTGACCAGGAAGCCTTTGAGGCCCACAGAACAGAGCTCTGTCTTTCACCCCAGGCTCTGGGGCTGAATGCGGGCAGGGCTCAGCCGTCCCTCAGTGGCTACACAGGATGATGCTCATCAGGTGGCCTCGAGGGTGAGCCTGGATGAACTGGGAGGATCTCCCTGAATAAAAGTTCAAGACATTCTTCATGTGCCTGGCTTGGGCACCCTTTAGAAACCATACATCCACCTAGAATCCCCCAAACTGGGTTCTCTCCATGCCCCCCAAGTTTTTGAAGAGGTCATCCCAGCTACCGGTCATTGGCAGCAGCCCACTTAGCACTCGGCTGTTCACCTGTCTTTCCCAAGGTCCTTGCCATAAAACCGGCATAGTTCTCAGTTTCACCCCTTACCTACTGCACTTTCCAGCCAATCAGTATTAGCCCATCAAACAAGCAAACCACATTCGCATCGGGCAAATGAATTGCTACCCTAGCACAGGGGTCCACCCTTCCCCTCATTCTCTCTACCCCAAAGATGCAGTATCCAGTGGTTCTAAGAGCCACATGCACTTAGACTTGAATTCCACTGCATGACCTTGGGCTAGCTACATAAATCTTTCTAAGACTCAGTTTCTTTATCTATAAAATGGGAATATTAATAGCAATAATTGTATGGGTTTATTATAATAGCCACAGGAGATAATGCATAAGATGTAATTTGCACAGTGCTTGGCTCAATGCATTTTATGTATTATTATTTGTATTCAGTTGCTCCTTCTCTTATCCCTAACCAAGTAGTGAAGTAAATAGAACAGCTTAAATTATGCTTCTGGTAGCCTATATTTGTAGAATGATCTATTTCTTAAGTTACACATTAATTCAAGGTTTCATTAAGTAGTGCAATGCCTTGGGCAACAGATTACTTATAAATAGCAGAATATTTAGTGGCTCCTTAGTTTTGCAGTCAGACATTATTAATGGTCCATGACTTAGAATCAGGAAGGAGTCTGAACACACGTCCCCACATGCATACACACATATGCACACACTGAATGAGACAGAAAGGTGCTCCCAAAGCTGCAAGCAAATCTTACCATTATTTTTAGAAAAAGAAGGACCAAAAAGAAAGAGGGAGTAGACCAAAGTTTTCCTTCACCAAAGAATGTAGAAGGGCATAGTCTAAGTGTTGGTTAATAGGTCCAGTTTCGCTTATACCTAATTATGGCCAAAGCACCCTTTCAGTACGCTGCTTTGCAAATGTTATGAGATATCATGGGTAATTTTCTTTGCCAATGTTTCACTTGTTAAAGAAAAGTAATCAATTTCTCACAGTGAATTTAATCATTAGGTAATTAGGGTAGGAAGGAGATCACAGCGATGGAGTACATTCAACAGGGGTCATTCAGGCCATCACCTGTCTTGGTGCTGCTGGTGTGTGTGATTCATCATGGACAGGCTACTGGAAGACAGTGTCGGTGGAAGAGTGTCACTAAGAGATGGTGACACAACCACATGGAAAATACCTGACACAGCACAGCAGCTGAGCAGGGGCTCTGAAGATGGCCTAGGTGTTCAAACTGAACCTTGGCTAAAGCTCTTTAGACTATACATGTTTTTTTGTTTGGTTGGTTTTTGGTTTTTTTCCACTAAAAATAGAGGACTACATCATGCAAAGTCTGGAATGATTAGAGATGTGTTTATTCATGGACTTCAAGCCCCTGGAAACTCTCTGAGCCTGAAGACCTCACCCCCTCACCCTGCATCCTCCAGCCCTGCCCGTTACACATGACCAGGGTGACTCAGGCTCCAGCCACCTGCCAGAGAACCAGCAACAGGACCCTGTAGGAGCCGGCTCCGCCCACAAACCATTCGCTTGCTTGCTTCCAGGTACAGATGCTATTTCCAGCTTCCAAGATAAGGCATATGGAAAAATCCCCTACCAGAAGGCCTTACTGCATGGCTTTTTGTAGAGCACACAGCTCAGGGTATCTTCCCAGGCTCCGGGGAAACCTGAGAATTTTGATCGCTGTTGCATTAGTTGTGCTCCTGGGTGATTCTTGGCTCACCTTCTTTCTATCTGCTTCTCAATGATTCCCCAAGTCACAGAACTTTACAGCTGGCAGAAACCTTAAAGACCATGTGGTCGAACCTCACAGAGCTGCAGAAAGAAAACAAAAGCTGCGGCTGTGGGCAGCATAGTGACCGGCAAGCAGGGCAGAGGCCATTTCCATCGTTCCTCATCCCAACCTTCTCCACCAGCTCCTGGAGTCAGTCCCTTCTCCACCACACCCCGTGTCTACCTTTGTGTTGTCTGTGACCAGAGTCAGTAAGAAAGTCTTGGGAGATGCGCTAACCCCTCTATTCCACCTTGTCAATGATACTGAACAAGTGCAGGAAAACCTGGATAAACCAGGTAAGCAGAGACTGTTGGTGCTACAGCTCCTCAGCATATCTCTCTGCTTTCTGGGAGGTGGTGGCAAATGACAAATCCAAGTAGATGCTCCTGGCCCATAGCCCCACAATGCACCCAGCTGCACCTCAGCTGGAGCCCAGCCGGGATGCCCAGAGAGCTCACCCCTCATGCACCAGCCGACCCTTCCGTCCAGCGTGTCCCAGAATGCAAAGTGACTGGCGTTAGCTCTCCCCAGCCCTGTGCACTGTAGGTGGGTTCCCCTTTTTCATGCTGGAAAATAAAACAATGGTAAACAGCCTTGTTCAGAGATGATAATCACTGATTACTCCTCGGGGTTGACCAGGGTCTGGGAGTGAACTTTACAGGGGCTCAAGCCTGTGGCAGACGGGGTGAGGGCACAAAAGAAGGAACTAGCCTGGGCTGGACATCTGTTAGAAAAACCGAGCTTCTCCTCAGCTTGCCCTGTGAATCTCCAGGCACAGCTTCTACAGGGTCTCAGTCCCACAGACCCTCCACACTGCAGTGCTGGTAGGGCCAGAGAAATGCCTACAAACCAGGTCCTGGTGTCCACAGGTGTCTCTGTGGGAGTCACCCCTATGGAAATAGGTGGTTGTGTGTGAGTTCCCTGGAGGCGGCACCAACTTTACATCCCAAACACCGCCTGTCACAGTCCGGGTCTGCATGGCTGCTGCAGAGCACAGGTGAATACACCTGCTGGAGATCGGGTGGAGGGTGACAGCTCCTCATCCACAGGTGTTGCCCTGCCCGCTGTGGCCCCAGCCCCCCACCCAGCTGCCACCATGACTCCCTCGGGACAGGCAGCCAGTGAGATGAAGCCCTGAGATGCACAGCTGGGGCTGGGGGCTTCATGTCCATTGCTCCTGGTGACTGTCCTGTGAGGTACGTATCATCGCAACCTCTTACGGAGGAGGAAACAGGGGCTCAGGGGACGGCAAGAGCACTTCCCCAAGACTGCACATGTAGCAGGGCCAAGCTGAGAGAGAGTGTGGGGGGATTTGTATAAATTTAGAGCTAGAAAGAATCTAGCCATGCCTCCATTTCAGGGAGGATTTGCCGTGTGTGAATTGGGGGCAGGTGGCTTAAGAGTGAGAGCAAGTGAGATTAGGATTGATAGAGATAGACAAAGAGAGAGAAGAGAGAGAGAGGGAGAGAGAGAGAAAGGAGAGCCCGGCGTTGTTGAAAAAGGAGGGCATGTGGTGTTGAGATAGCAGGATGATGCCAAGAGGGACAGAGGCAGGGCAGGGTGACGGACATGCGTGGGGAGCGGAAGGACGGGGGCTTCAGAGCCGGACGGCCTGCACTTGACCCAGACTGCGGAAACTTGGACCATTAACTTAACCTCCCTGAGCCTCATTTACTCATCGACAAAACAGAGCTATGAATACCTCAGTCACAGGCTGGTCAGCAAGAGTAACTGATATAATACACAGGAAGGTGCTCAACACACCGCCAACACTCTATAAACACTTGCTCCCTTCCGGCTGAGCAGAAGAGGCCTGGCTAGCCTCACTTCTCATGACAACTAGCAAGTGTTAGGACAGTGCCCCTGCCAAGGGCCCCCAGACCAAGCCTCCAGGGGCTTTTATGCCTCAGAAGGCTTATTTGCATGCCCTGGTTGGAAACTGCTTAGCTGAAGAATGGACTGTTCTGGCCTCACCGATTTGATTTTCAAATCACTTCCCTCTGAGCAATAGCCTCCCCCAGGAGCAGAGCCCCAGTACTCGGTTACACCCACGGACTCGGCCTAGTGATTTTGGGACACTGAGATTGGAGGGAGGGAAGGGGCTCACCCCACCCTTTCCACACACTACTCCCAGTATGCGCATTTCTAGAAACTGGGTTAAGAAGCTGCAGATTTGGAGAGATGTCAGGGCAGGCTGAATGGGTGGCTGTAGGGAGATAGCAGGATTCCTGCTCTTGCAGGGAAAGATGTTGTGTGTTGGTGGAGTCTTGGTCCCTATTTCTTACCGCAGTTGGCTATCTCGGGCTTCTGTCCCAGGTGAAAAGAGCTGGCCGTGTCAAGCCTCAGGAACTCTCCTTTGACCCTGAACTGCCAACCTGCCTTCTTCTTTCCTGATGAGGCCAGCAGAAGGCATCAGGAGCCAGGCAGGAGCTGCGGGATGTCCTGGCCTCAGTGCTGCAGGGATGCTGCCCTCAGCCAGCCTCACCTGCAGACGGAACAGGAGGCCGCCTGGCTGGAGCCATCCGTCAGAAAATGGTCTCTGCTATCTTGCACAAACTCTGAGATCTGAAGCCTTCCTCTGAGATCTGAAGCCCTTTCATGGAGGGCAGTTCTCAATTTCCAGTTCTTTTCGGGACAGGAAACAGAGGGACTTGTGTGCATTTATACAAAATTGCAACTGAGAAAGTGTAGGCTCAGAGAGTTTAAGTCACTCGCCTGACACCATCCAGCTGGTAGGTGACACCACCAGAGTTTGTGCACTGATTGGCCTGACTTTAGAGCTGCAATGCTGTCCTATCTGATTATGAATGGTGCGTATTTGACGGCAGGCTCCCCAGAGAGGGTAGTAGCCCCTCTGAGAAGATGTGATGGGGCCTGTCTGCCAACCTGTCCCCAGCCCCTTTCCCAGGCTCCGCCCACGCCCTCCTCTCCAGAGGCCAAAGGGCTGAACCTCCCTGACCACACCATCCTGCTCCCAGCCCAGAAAGCCTCTTTGAACAGAGTCACCTCCCTCTTCATTCAGAGGCTTCTTAGCTCTGGAACAAGGAAAAAATGTAAATGATTTCCAGAACATTGTGTGCACTGGAGGCACCAGGTTAATGTTGGAAAGCATGGCTCCATAAAACCACGGTTTGATGCTGTGATCCACCGTTCCCCGAGAGCTAACGCTGAGCCACCAGGATGTGGGTGGCAGATGTGACAATCCTGAAGATAGGCTGCCACAGCAGGAAATCCAAGGGCAGCTCTGTCAATGTGCCCCTAGAGTGCCCCTGGGCAAGATTGGGGCCAAGGCTGTGTGCTGGGTCTGAGGTCTTAGGGAGCTCTGTCTTCCTTATGTCTCTCTGCAGGGCACTTTGAGTCTCAGGTGGGTAAAAAATGAGTTGGAGGTGAAAGAAGTTCTCTGGGCAAATCACTTAATTCCCAGACGCAGGCTGTCATGTGGATGCAATGGCCATCTCCATTTTACAGATGGGGAAGTAGAGGCTTGGAGAGAAGGACTTGCTTGAAGTCATACAGGGAGAAGGGTGTGAGCTGGGGGGCCCGTGGCTTCTAAGCTGCTACTATTGTTGCTGCCTCCCAGTGTTCACATACTCAGCAGGGACGATTAACGAGAGCAACTTTTTCCAACCAAGTCACCATATGAGTTTCCAGCTGCCGATGTGACAAATCACCACCAACTCACTCGCTGTAAACAACACACATTTATTATCGTACAGTTCTTTGGGCCAGAAGTCTGAATGGGATGAAATCAAGGTGCTACTGGAAAAAGGGGTTTCCATCCAGACCCCAAGAGAGGGTTCCTGGATTGTGTGCAGGAAAGGAATTCAAGGTGAGTGAAAAAGTGTAGGGAAAGAAGCAAGTTTATTAGAAACTGCGGCGTTACAAAGTAGAATGCCCTCAGGAAGCAAGCAGAGGAACGCATCATCTTTGCTTTAAGTTTTTCTTATATAGGGATCTTGCCTCTGTAAAGACAAAACCAAAGCTGTGCCTACCTGCTGGTGGGCTGACAGCATGACATTTATTACTCTACTGATGTAAAGACAGCTATCCTTGACATTTTCCTACATCAGCACATCAGAGCATAACTATAACTATTGTGAAAGCCTATACTGTTAAGGGTGTCGGGACGTGGACTTTCTGTTGTTGGAGGAGTGTGTCTTAGCAGGCATTACCAAGCTGCTTCCTTAGCTGTAAACATCTTAGGACCATGGGTTGTGGCTGGCAAGGGATGTGCCTTGCTAGTTTTAAGATGGACTTGATTTTATTTATATTTATTATTTTTAAGACAGGGTCTCACTCTGTTGCCCCAACTGGAGTGCAGTGGCACAATCTTGGCTCACTGCAACCTCCACCTCCCAGGCTCAAGGGATTTTCCCACCTCAGCCTCCAGAGTAGCTGGGATTATAGGCACACACCACCACCACCCGACTAATTTTTGTATTTTTAGTAGAGAGGGAGTTTCACCATGTTGGCCAGGCTAGCCTTGAACTCCTGACCTCAAATGATCCACCCACCTCAGCCTCCCAAAGTGCTAGGATTACAGGCGTGAGCCACTGCATCCAGGCAAGATGGAGTTGATTTTAAAATGGTGTCACCCTGGTTCTCCTATGCTCCTGCGTCTCTAGCAAAGGTGTTGGCAGGGCTGGTTCCTCCTGAAGGCTCTGGCGGACAATGCATTTCCTTGGCTCTGGCTGTGCCAGCTTCTAGGGGCAAGAAAGGCCATATCCCTTAGCTCACAGCTCCTTCCTCCATCTTTAAAGCCAGCAGTGTGATGTCCTCAACTCCTTCTCTGACCCTCCTGACTCCCTCTTATAAGGGCTCTTGTGATTAGATTGGGCCCAGCTGAACAATCCACGACAACCCCCCCATCCCCCGGTCCTTAATCTGATCACACCTGCAAAGTCCCTTTTGCCCTGCAAAGTAACATATGCCAGGACCTGGGGATTCAGACAGGGATAGCTTTGGGGGCCATTATTCTTCCTACCACAATCACCCTGTGGGTTAGGAAAAGAGGCCTCAGGCAAGCAACCTGATCATGGGAGTCCTTGGCAAGCGTGGTCTCTCAGGTCATGGGAAGAGGTGGGGAGAGAGCGTGCCAGGGCAGGCAGGGGCCATGGGACTGAGACTGGCTCACCGTCCACCAAGACCTACCTCCTTCCTTCCTGGGCCGGCTCTGAGTCTCCATTGGCAGCCTCCGGTTAGGTTATGTGGACATAAAGCCCCCACGGCTCCAGGCTCCCTCTCTTCCTTCATCTTCTAGGTGGACATGGCCCCAAGCTGACCTAAGCATAGGAGTCACCTAGGGCGCTTGCCAGAGACTGGTCCCAGCTCTCCCCTGGAAGGAGAATGTCAATGTGAACAAGCACCCAGAGATCCCTGTGAGCTGAGAATTCGGGAAACGCTGCAGCCGACCACAGTGTTGCTCGCCATTCCTTGCCGCAGGGTGGGCATGGGGAATCCAAAGGAAGGCAATGTGGGGGAGCAGGTCCCCCACCCTTTCAATGGAGTCAGAGGGTTCCATATGCAGTCCGTGGGCTTGGCCTCTGCGGGCTCCCGGCATTGATGGAGTCCCGTTCCTGCAGGAATGGAAAGCGTCTGCTTTCCTGTATCTGATGGAAGCATCTTCTTTGAGCAGCTCACTTTTCTCCCTTGCCCAAGAGGGTTACCTGGGCCAGGTGAAGGCAAGGGAAGGATCATTGAGTCAGGGCGCTGCTGCGTGTGTCAACACAGAGCCAGGCTACCCATTGCCCTGCCGCACCCCGGAAGCATTAACAAGCCGCCCAAATGGGAAAGGATGGGAGGACTTCTAGTAGGATGGGAGGACTCTGGAACGGAACGCATGCAACCTTGTTCCTCTGAACTTTGAACTCACCGCTACAAAGCTACGGCAGCAGGGGATCGGTCCCCCGGGGAGTGCTCACAGCCATTCGACAGGTCTGAGAAGCAAGGCTTAGAGAGTGAAGGGCTCTGTCACCCAGCCTCAGACTGGTTCCCCAGGCCGAGCGGGACCCACGCCACCTCTCCACTCAATGAACATGCCACTGTGCCCAGACAGAGCTCAGGGGCTACACCTGCACTCCAGCGTCTCTGACGTGTGAAGCTGTCTGCCCCCTGCAGCGCCCTCTACCCTCCAGCCCCCGCAACAATAGAAACTGAGCATCAGCCTTCATAGGGGGCAGCCCCAGGAGGGTCAGGGACGCTTCTACCGCAGACGTCTCATTTCATCCTCAAATGTCCCCTCACCCCTAGTCAGGCAGGACAAGCTTTGAACATGCCCCATCTTCCAGGCGGCCCTCCCAGTCCAGCTGCCTGGCTTCTGGGGCCACCACCAGGGTCGGACTTACAGAGGCTTGGGGAGTGCATCCCACATCCCGCTGTCCCTGGTGTCTGCAGCCCTCCTCTCCAAACTGAGCACTCAGGCTACCAGAAAAAGTAGTCATTTGAACTCCAGGAGCGCCTGGGAAATCCAGCAGAGATGCGCATTTTCATCCGCGCACTGCCGCCTGCTGGCCAGCAGGCGTTGAGTTGCAGAGAGGCTGGAGGAAGGAGGGATGGTGGAAGCTGTGGAAGGTTCACCTTCCAGCTCTGCCTCTCCTGTGCTCAGGACTACGGCCCAGTCGCTGGGGTGTGACTGACCCACCACATTTCCCCTCTGCTCCCCCTGTCAAATCCATCTCCCATGCGGTGGCCTTGTTGAAAAGACTGTTAAAATAACTCACATGGAGGTGTTGTGACTGACGATGACTTTAATTTTATCCTTTACCCAGCCCCTCCGAGAAAAAAAAAAAAAAAGGAATCTGATTAGGATGATGTTTATCTCCAGACTCTCTAATTGTGGAGTTTCAGGCTGTGCACTGAAACTGTTTTGGATAGGCAGGGCTCTTCCTAAGCATCCCAGGATCTCTGACTCACCCTGGGTATACAGGTGAGCCAGCAGGGCACATATCGTACCTGTCACCTCCAGACGTCATAACGGAATAGAATATTAGAGTTGGCAGTGACCTTAGAGACCCAGCTACTGCACAGATGAATCCAAGAGGGAGGGAAGGATTTGCCCACAGGAAACAAACTGGAAACAGAATCTCTTCCCAAAAGGCTTAGGTTGAGGAAAATTCCTGGCTGACAGACATTCTGAGAATTTTTTTTTTTTTTTTTTAAACAGAGTCTTGCTCTGTCACCCAGGCTGGAGTGCAGTGGCGCGATCTCAGCTCACTGCAAACTCTACCTCCCGGGTTCAAGTGATTCTCCCATCTAAGCCTCCTGAGTAGCTGGGATTATAGGCACGTGCCACCACGCCCGACTAATTTTTGTATTTTTAGTAGAGACGGAGTTTCACCATGTTGCTCAGGCTTGTCTCAAACTCCTGACCTCGTGATCCGCCCACCTTGGCCTCTGAGAGTGCTGAGATGACAGGTGTGAGCCACTCTGTCTGGCCCATTCTGAGAATTTTAAGGGGAAGTGTGATACTGAAATCCCAGAGAACAGCCTTGCACTCCCCACCCCAACCCCATTATCCCCTATTCCCTCTCAAGGATGATGCAAGGGCTGGACAGAGGGAAGCATCATTTGGGCAGAGGGAGTACCCCTGCCTCCTCCACCTCAGTGTCTGTTCTTCCGTCCATATCTGCCTGCGGGACATGATCCAGCTCACGGCTCTTCTCCAGAAGGGTTGGAGAGGAATTTTGACTCATTTTCCATCTCTTTATCTCTCTGAGCTACATTTATGGATGATTCCCTCAACTTTTTTTTTTTTCAATTTATGAATTCCTTTGCAAATGTGCCTAATTTGATGTTTACGCCATTTTTTATTTTTAAAAATGTAATAATTATATATTTCATTTTGTTATGTATTTGGTGTCAAATCTGTTTGGTCATCTTGGATACTTTTACGTTCCCTGCATGTGTGTTTAATTTCCCCCTTTTATTCCTGTAAACATTGAAAACACAACTTTGAATTCTGTTTCTGATAATCCCATAATGTGACATCTTTGGTGGTCTAATTCTGACATCTGCTGCTCCTGCTGACACTTGCTCATGATGGATTGTTTCTCTTGTGCAGTCTCAATTTTTATGGTGAGCTCATGTTTTGCAGATCTCAGTCTGTGGGAATCCTGAGAGGCCTGGGCTGAGGGTTAGTTCTCTGGAGAGATCTGTCAGGGGCCCTGAAGTGCTTGTTTCCAACTTGGAAATACACTAAAATGTTTCTCAGCTTGGATATTCTTCAGGGAGTGTAAATCCAGACCCGAAATCCATGTGAGGATGGCCTTTACATTTTCAGGGGGAGGGAAGAGTGAAATATTTGTCTTCATTTTTCTCCTCCTTCTCTTCCCCCTCTCCTCTTCCTCCTCCTCCTCTCTTTCTCTTTTTTTAACCCAATGACGCCAGGATAGACACATTTTCTTGTTAGTTTCTTTTTCTATGCCACCTTTTTACCAAGAGTTAGCTCTTTAAGGATTCTAGCTTTTCCAAGAGTCTCAGTCCTGACACCCCATCTTGCCTGCATGGGCCCAGGGCCCTGCCTTCTCTTTTTTGTATGGCTGTTAAAATCAGTGACTGTAGGTTTCAGATATTTCCAGGTGCTTCTAGGGCAGCCCACAGCATCAGGGGTCATTTACCATTCTGGTTTCAGCGTCTTCTTTGGTTTTGGTCTTTGTGAGTTTCCTTACTTTTTTACACATTCAGGTAGTCATTTAAAAGATGTTTGTTTCAATCAACACGTCTAGGTATTTGTAGTGGAGTTTATTTTTCCCCCAGAACATCTAGCCTAGAAGTGGAAGTCCTAATTTTATATTTAAATGTTCAAATGTTTGCCACATGTGAAGTTTAACCAACTGTGAAGTTGGAGGGAACACAGCCCACACAGAAGACCATGCTTACTTCCAACAACAATTGCAAGTTTAGGGGTTCCCAAGACCACCTCTTCTGATCACTGCTTCCCCAAACCACTCTTAGTTTTGATAACTTGCTAGAAAGACTCACAGAGCTAACTGGAAGCTGTTAGACTCATCCTTTCATTATTTATTTTATTTTATTTTATTTTTTGAGATGGAGTCTCGCTCTGTCACTCAAGCTAGAGTGCAATGGTGTGATCTTGGCTCACTGCAACCTCTGCCTCCTGGGTTCAAGTGATTCTGAACCCAGCCTCAGCCTCCCTAGTAGCTAGGACTACAGGTGCATGCCACCACACCCAGCCAATTTTTGTATTTTTAGTAGACACAGGGTTTCACCATATTGGCCAGAATGGTCTCGAACTCCTGATCTCATGATCCACTCGCCTTGGCCTCCCAAAGTGCTGGGATTACAGGTGTGAGCCACCACACCCAACAAGACTCATCTTATACTTCTGGGTGCAGATGAGCATCAGCCAAGGGAGGATGCCCACAGGGTGTGTCTGGGGACTACCTCATGCACAGCTGCTGTGGTCCTCCCTGTTGGGTCAGCCTCCTGTTCCCAGCATAGATGTGTAGCAGAACATAGGAGTGCTGGCAACCAGGGAGGCTCACATGAGCCTCAGTGTCCACAGTTTTTCTTGGGCCTCATCACTTAAGCATGACAGATGGTTCACATGCTGGTCTCCATCTCTAGCCTGCAGCCCCTCTGGGTGTGACTCAAAGCCATCACCTTACATTGTTGGACCCGTCCCTACCTGAAATCATATTGTCAGCTATTCAATGTGACCCACAGAAAACAAAGACACGCCTATCAGGCCTGATAGTCTTAGAGCTTAGGGATTCCCTCCCATAAGCTGAAAGCAAAAACCAGACCTCTTTTTGGACGAGGTTAAATTATTTACTATGGATCACAGGGTTTTTTTTTTTTTTTTTTTTTTTTTTGCTCTTTTTATTTGGTTGGCTTTTGTTTTGTTTTTAGACAGAGTCTTTGTTACCAGGCTGGACTGCAGTGGCTCACTACAGCCTTGACCTCCCTGGGCTTAATGGATCCTCCCACCTCAGCCTCCCTAGCAGCTGGGACTACAGGCGCACCACCATGCCTGGCTGATTTTTGCAGTTTTGGTAGAGATGTGGTTTCGCCATGTTGCCCAGGCTAGTCTCAAACTCCTAGGATCAAGTGATCTGCCTGTGTCAACCTCCCAAAGTGCTGGGATTACAGGTGTGAGCCACCACCAGACTACGGTATTTTGTCAAGCTTCTCTATTCTAGAGTTCTTCATTTTGATTCACTTCTTTGGTTAAATTAAAACAAAAAAAAATAGAGAAAGGGTATCACTCTACCCCAGGCTGGAGTGCAGTGACACAATCATAGCTCACTGCAGCCTTGAACTCCCAGGCTCAAGCCATCCTCCCACCTCAGCCTCTCGAGTAGCTGCCACCACAGGTGTGCACCCTATCATCAGCACTTTTCTTTTTTAAGAGACAGGGTCTATGTTGTCCAGGCTGGTTTTCAACTCCTGGTCTCAAGCAGTCCTCCTGCCTCTGCCTCCCAAGTGCTGGGATTGCAGGCATGAGCCGTTCCCTGGACCCTCTCTTCTTTTCCTTTCCTGAGCTCTTCTCGTTCACCCTCGCCCTCTTTGGGATGTAATCTTATATCTCTGCCCCAGTCTCTTTCATATCTACTTCAAGCCTCCTCCCCTAAGGAGCCATGTTATTATTCCTGGTTTTGAACATGAACAACTATGTATCTGATTTCTCCTTTACTCTGTTTCCCAGGGGTCACTGGGAGGTTCCTCTTCCGATGCAGTATTTACTTGTCTTTTGCTCATCCTCCCATCCTCTAGCTATAGCGTAGCTTTGTTTTGTTTTGTTTTGTTTTGAGACAGGGTCTCACTCTGTCACCCATGCTGGAGTACAGTGGCACACTTGCAGCTCACTGCAACCTCGACCTCCCAGGCTCAAGCGATCCTCCCACCTCAGCCTCCCGGGACTATAATTTTATGTGTTTTTGTTTTGTTTTGTTTTGTTTTGTAGAGACAGGGTCTTGTCATGTTGCCTAGGCTGGTCTTGAACTCCTGGGCTAGAAAGATCCATCTGCCTCAGCTTCCCAAAGTACTGAGGAATAGGTGCGAGCTACTGTGGCTGGCCTGGTGCAGCATTTTTGAATGGAAAGTGCTCTGGCCTCTCTTCACCCTTGAGAACTCTGTAGACCCTATGCCATTGTTAGTGAGATTCCTCCACCTGGAGTTGCCTCCCCTGACTTTGAGTCTGGTCACAGAGGATTAACGGGGACACCAGTGCACCTGCAGACACTGCAGTTGGCCCTGTTGGTCTCTTGGCAGCACTGCTCAGGTGTGGCCACTGCACTCTCCTGGTCCTTCCCCCTTCCCTCTGCCTTTTCTCCTTTGGCTCTTTCCTTCTCTTTGTCTCTTTCCCGGTAAGGCTCCTGGACAGCATCTATTCAGAGTGAGGGGCAGAGGCAATGCGGACAGTGGTTAGGGACTGGTGTGCAAACAAACAGCCTGGGACTATCCTGGCCCTGTGGCCCACCAAGAAGGGCAGGTTATTAGGTGTGTTATGAGCCTCTCCATCCTGCTTCCTCCTCACAGGGCTAAAATCAGGGTGAAATGAGGGCAAACGCCCGGCGTGCGCGATGCACTGCTGTTACAGGCAGTTAAGACAGGCATGAGCGGGGCAGGAGAGGGCTCTCCCCACCCACCAGGAATGTGGGGTGATGGTTCCACGATGATCACATTGCCTCTCTAAAACTGATAAATTGGCAGCCAGTGCCAGGGAGAGGCCATTTCCTTATGGGCCACACCTGTTGCACTAAAGCATTAATTAAACGCAGAAGCCGAGAGAAGTAACTTCCCAGGCATGCGCATTAAGAGACAAAATGGCAGCATATGAGCTTCCGGGGGCACACCACCGGAAGAGGGAAGAAAGCCTCAGATGGGCTTGCCTACGACTTCCAAAACACGCTGCATATGCTCACCGCCCAAGGGGAAGGTAGGCACTGTGCATGCAGGCAGCCCGCCCTAAGGGAAGAATCATGGGAAAGGGGCCAGTCTATAATAAGGTCCTAGGGTCAAGGTTAAAAGTTGCACTTGACCTCAGTGCCTGCTCAGGTCTCTTCCAAGCGCACTTGCTTTTCTCTCCTGTTCTAAAGCCTTTTTTTTTTCTTTCTTTTTTTTTTTTTTTAAGATGGATTTTCTCTCTTGTTGCCCAGGCTAGAGTGTAATGGTGCAGTCTCGGCTCACTGCAACTCCAGCTCCCAGGTGCAAACGATTCTCCTGCCTCAGCTTCCCAATTAACTGGGATTACAGGCACTCGCCACCACACCTGGCTAGTTTTTGTATTTTTTTTTTTAGTAGAGACGGGGTTTCACCATGTTGGCCAGGCTGGTCGCACACTCCTGACCTTAGGCGATCCACTTGCCTCGGCCTCCCAAAGTGCTGGGATTACAGGCGTGAGCCACTGCACCTGGCCTCTAAAGCCTTTTAAAGTAAACTTCCACTCCTGCTTTGAAACTTGCCTTGGTCTCTTTCTCTGCCTTGTGCCCCTCAGTCGACTTCTTTCTTCTGAGGAGGCAAGAATTGAGGTTGCGGCAGACCTGTAGGGATTTGCCCCAGGGAACTTGGATACCTTCTGTTGGTCACACTGCCTGGCACACGGCGCATGATGAAAATGGAGCAGTGATTCTTTTTACTATCAGTTCACTGCCTGTCTGGACCTTCTATTTGATCTCTGATTTCTAACCAACTGATTCGTTCTGCCCTCTACTTTTTCCTGCATGTAAATTTCTTTTTTCGTT